>NW_022145613.1:28643799-28928799 GCF_000002235.5 Strongylocentrotus purpuratus
CTGACATTGTCGATGTCGGGGGCTGTCGGTCTCGCGGGCTGTCGATCTACTGAGATGACCCGGAAGAAGAATTGACAAGGTAAAGACCGCATGATGACAACAAATGTAAAACGATCCAATATATAGATCTTTATGTAGAAGAGGGAAATATGGGACAAGGTCATGATGGTTTATAATTACCAGTGGCGGATCCTGGAATTTTTACCGGGGGGTCATAAAACGAATAAGCGGGGGGGGGGGGGGGGGGGGGGGGGGGGGTAAGAAGACATTTTTTTTTTTTTTTTTTTTTTGCTCCCGAAAATTTGAAAAATCGCGCTGGGGGGGGGGGGGGGGGGGTTCCCGCGCCGGCCGCAAATTCGCTCAGTGAGGGGGGGGGGGGGCTTGAGCACTTATGGAAAGAAGAATCTCCGTCACAAGAACCAGTTTTGCAGTGTTGCTAAAATGTGGTGCATGGAGTAAAATTAGACATTCGCACTACAGTTAATTGATTTCAATATTTTGTTTTAGTAAAAGGGTTACAATTCATGTATCCATCCTTTAACAAAAAAGAAAGAAAACAACAGCAACAGCAGTAAGAGCAACAATATCATCATCAACAACAAAAACACGTGATATATTGGAAATGCTGTGGTGACAATTGGGCATTTTTTTAACCCGCCATATGGAAACGTTGTATCATCCGCTCAATTTGACTTGCGTGCATAGAACAAATAAGCATTTTTCCATGAAAAAGTGAAGTTTTCTAAAATGTGCGTTTCTTTCCAGCATTGGGGCGCCCGGAAGTCACTCGGGTAACATTTCATAAAGTATAATATAAAAAGACTATATGCAAATTGTCTGTACTTTTGTCGGAAAAAATACATTTATCCAGCACAATGTCGTCTCTTTTTGCGTTGGAGAAGAGCAAATAGCGAGTTTCAATCACACTTTGGCCGCTCTCGCAAGCTCTCACTCGTTTCACTGTGGTCAAGAGACTTTGGGGCAAGCGGTAAATGAAAATACTAATCGTTAGCTCTCTTCTGGTATCAAACTTGTTTTGATTGATTGTATAATTTCGTCGGAATAAAGGAAACAAAAAGGCTGCACCAATAACTTATCAGCGTCTGAATTGGCCTTTTGACCTTGAATTCCCTGATGCAAGCGCACTAATGACGTCATCTTCGCTAAATCGGTGTCTTTTATCGTAAAATGCGACACTTTCACAATGTTTATACATCTTTTTTTAATTATTAGTAAGATATAACATATTTTTTCTGATATCACTGAAGTTTTGGGTTTTATTTAATGATTAATTTTAAAATAAGAGCCATTTTACTGTTTTAATTTACTGGATCGTACCATTAAAGTCGCAAGGTAGAAATTGCATTTTCCAACCGCGCCAAATTTAATTTACGTTCCGACATTCTGTTAAATGGGTTCGTGTTGTTAAGAATCCACTGCTTTCTGCTCCAACAAACGTCCACATGCGGAGTCGTTTATCAACTAAATTATTCAAATTTATGGATGCTTCCTAGCTTCCCAGGTGTATGTGTTGCTGTTGAAGCATTTCATTCACCTGTTATCATTCTTTGTACTCCAATTGCCAGAACGCAAATTTAATTTTGGTTTTATAGTTTCATGATCGGAGTCGTTTATCAACTATATGTATTCAAATTTATGAATGCTTCCTCCCCAGGTGTTTGTGGTGTTTATGCATTTTATTCACCTGTTATTATTCTTTGTACTTCAATTGTTAGAATACAAAATGCATTTTGGTTTTATAGTTTCATGCAATAAGTAAGTCAATCAAAGAGTATGTTCTGCACAATAAAAACAATGTGTGTCCCTATTGTACAATGTAATGTGTCCCCTCATTTTGTAATAGTTAATTTACCCATTCACATAATGGAACTACCTGCCCGATGAAGCCAGTGGACTGTGACCCCTGGGCACTCAACACCGTGTGGGAGTCAGTTCGTGGTCAAATTCTTTTATGAGACAAATACAAGCAAACGTTTCCATACCCCCCCCCCCCCTCCCCCCCAAAAAGAAGGAAACTATGCTGCTTGAAATTTACCTAAGATACTAGAGAAAGCTTTCTGGCTCGTAAGTCGTAATACGACAACAGGTAACCTGACTAATGCCTCATTCTCTTAGCCAGTTAGATGTTATGCCATTTTGTATATTGTGTTGTAGGCAGGAGATTCTGTGATTCATTTTGGTGTTTTTTTTTAACTATTTAATACGAGCTAATTGTGTGTGCAAAAAGTCCAAGTTGAGCTATAACGGTGCTCCATTCCATTGGAATTACTTTCTTAAAGATGGTTTGAATATCAAAATGTTCGATCCTAGACACACCGAAGTATAACATTGTTGTTAATTGTTTGAAAACATGATAAGGACTATAGGCTAAAATATTAAGTTACCAGAAGTCGTTGAAATTGTCATCACGCTAGTTGACTTTTCAGTCGTCTGTTGCGGACCAGGAAGAACTAGAAGCAGAAAAAAATACAGAAAAACAGAAAAAGGGTCTTGCAGTTAATTACAAAGCCTACCCAATCATAAAACCAAAACTGATTAAATGTGTGTTACGCCATCTTACGTTGGCGGGTGGTCACTCTTCACTATGATGTTTTGCTTTTACCAGTGTGATGGTACAGGTATGATACAAAACCATGCCATTGAAGTGACTGCTGTCTCATCCCTAATTTAGGTTTGTATTGTTTTCTGTGATATGGTGGCAGTGGTAAGATAATGAACCCATCCATTGAAATGACTGGTAACCCATCTTAGTGTTGGCTGTTTTGTCCTCCTCTTACGGGTAGGATATACAACAGATTACAACTAAATTATTCATACCCCTTGTATTTTTTTTTGTGGGGGGGGGGGGATGATTTTCGTAACTTAGAATTGAATTACATGCATAGCATTTATTAAATACATTTAGATGTAAACTTTGATATGTCATATTCTAAAGAAACATAAATCGGGTCAAATAAATTGTGTACATACTTTAAAAAAATACTCAGTAAAGTTGGTAAGGGTATGAATAATTTAGTTGTTAACTGTACTGTATGAACCCATGTAGCTGAAATGGCTTGCTGGAGTGGGGGTTGTTCTACCCCCCCCCCTTGAAATGGTGACAGCGGCAGGATATGAAACCATGACAATATTTTACTGGTGCTTCGTCCTTTTTGGGTAGGGTTGGAAGGGGTGGGGTCGTCTTATTTCCCTCGGATAGATTGTGCCTCGGCGCCCAATGTGGGTTTATTCTGTCTCTCTTGACTTGTTAGTATAATTGAAATGTCTGATGCGATATCCCAATATTGAGTTTCTTGTCATCTAATTGGCTTGCCATTTAAACCCCCTCCCATACACCCGGCCTACTAAATATCTATCCCGATTCACTAACAAAACAAAAATAACGAAATTAACGCAACCGTTTCATCTAATTGCAAGATGACCTCAACGGCAGTATTTATGATCTAGAGTCTCTCTCTCTCTCTCTCTCTCTATTATATAATCTTTCTTGAGGTCCCTAAAGATAAGGCCCTATTCTTTGAATTCAAATACTTCTACAATTAGTATGATAATGATAATAATACTACTACTAATAATAATAATAGTAATAACAATAATGATGAAAATAATGATAATAATAATAATAACAATAATAATACCAGCAACAATAATGTCATAATTTATACTTACGATCAAAAACAGAAATTGTTCCGGACTTGGAACAGACAATCCTGTTTTCAGAGCACGGGCATTCCCTTGTTTTTTCAGGCCCAGTCAAAATGCTAGTGTAGTTTGAGCTAGCATTAATTCCGCAGAAACATCCCAGCCTGCTATCATAGCTGGCAAATACACCAGCGTAAGCGTATAGGCCGACCTTTTTGCAGGATGCAATACACAACTCGGTTGTCAGATTAGAGTTGTTCTTGGAATTATAGTAAACGCTCAAGAGTTCGAATTCGTAACAACCATCTGTTGAACAAGTTGAAAGGTGATGAAAAGAATTAAAATAGCTACAAGAAATACAGTTTTATATTTTTATACGGAGTGAGACCCCCCCCCCCCCCCCCAACAAAAATAAACCTTCACAACTTTTCAATTTTGTATTTTGTAAATGCGAATATTTCATCGAGGGTTTATGGTATTTCTGGGTGTAAAAATCCTTCCTGCGTATCATGATACCATCTTTGTATTCAATTGTATTTTCCTTGGGTGCAAATCAAATAAGACAGTGGATCATGAAGAAACATCTCACCTACTTAGGGGGAGGGGGTAGTTGTCGTTGGGGGGGGGGGAGTGGCCTGACGGTTAAGCCCAATTCAAGTTCAAAGAAACTGATTTCAACAGGCAGTAAATGAATATTCGTGAATCCTATTGTGCACAATGTTGAACATTTCTCCCATTATGCAAATTATTCTAGTAAAATATTTTCACCTGATAAAATTATGGAATGTATTTTACAATAGGTGTATTTATATGTCGTTTATTAAATTTAAAATTCACTGATAAGTGTCCCTCTCTCTTGAGTCGTGCTGTATCCTTGAAATCTCCAGTAGTTATTTTTTGTTGAAACATAAATACATACATGTATATTGTACATACATTATTCCAGCATTATGACACATATTTAAAGAAAAGAATGAAGGGGACTTTTTGTGTTACTATAGAAGTTTAAATCCATATATAGAAAGACAGAAAGCATGACATGTCTTTGTGTTGTCGTACACAACAAAATCTTAAGTTACGATTACAACCGATTGAAGAGGGAAAAATTGCTTGTAATAATGATAGTGATTAAGGTGATGATGATGATGATGATAATATACTGCTTCTACTACTAGCTACACATATTCAATTACTACTGATCGCTAGTTATTATAGTAAAATTAATGATGATAATAATATACAAATATACACTGCCTTGAGAGGTTCTGGTTAAAACTATGCGCAAGCGGTGACTCCAATAGTACTATTTGCTGAGGGGCGCAGCCCCAAAGCAAATGGTACTTTTGGAGTCACCGAGGCCCATTGTTTAACCATTACCTCGAATAGAAGGCATGGTATATTTGTTTTACATCCTGCATCAAAAATTTATTTAAAAAAAAAAAAAAAAATGGAAACAAAAATTAGATCAAAAAAAATGTCAATTTTTATCTAAAAAGATTTAAAATATTTTTCATTATTTTCATTATTTTCATTAAATCAAGATTTGGAGAAAAAAAATTACACATTTTTTTTCAACTCCCAAATAGTAAACCAAAATAGTACTCTCATATAGTACTTTCTAAAAATAGGTCAAATATTTCGGGTCATGTGACGAGCTCTCAACCAATCAAAAGCCAACAAATTTTGGATGCAGGATATAATAATAATTAACGAAATCAATTCAAATAATAATGGTTTTAACTAACAATAAAATGGATAATTATAAAAATATTCTTAATGATGATAAAGATGATAGTAGTGACGATAATAATGATAGTAATAATTATGAATGAAAAATAATGACAGAGGCGAAGAAGATAATCTGAAAGGATCCAAAATGATATCTCCAACTTACCAAATGACTGCCCTTCAGACTGAGATGTATGAGCCAAAACCAGTATTATCGGTACAATGTAGAACAGCATGCGGTAGGTATCCATAGCTAATCACAGAATAATCAACAAAATATATTTTTTTTAATACTTAGAGATTGTATTATTAATTTAGTTTGTTCCTTTTACTTGCCCGATGTTTTACAAAAGTCATATCATCAGTTAGTTCCACATATTGTCTTTTGGTAAAATGACGTCAGGAGAATGATCAATACTGCTCGATGAAGCAATATCTCAAATAAAACTGACTTTTCGCTTTGGCAAAGATCTTTATCTTTATTATAATAACTGACAAGGTAAAAGTGGCACTCCTTGCAGTCACTCGCCTTATATCCCAGTATAGCTCCCTTGGAGAGCTGCCAAACGGATTACCCCACTACCAACCAGTACCAAAAGATCATACATTGCCTTCTACAGGAAATGACAAGTAAAATACAAATGTAAATAAGATTGCCTTATTGGTATGACAAGGGTATCACCACGACTATGTTGTGCACTGAAAGTAAAGCTAAAGTAAATATTTGGACCCCAGCATTGAGTAATAATATTTCATTTCCTCTTTCGCTTTCACTCCTGGCTTAAAGCTCTAAATACTTCCACATTTTATGTCTTCTCAACTTACTCAACGTGTGGCGTATATTATCTGTTTTTTTAGCAAAAACGTATCACCAAAAAACGTGATGACCTTTTTTTATTTTGTTATATTTTGTATTAAACATCCCCATACTTGACACGTTATTTCGCCAGAGAATCCTAGATTCTTCACTGCCCCTGAAGACAAGTTGAAGACAATTCCTGAGGTATTTTGGCCCGGACATTGATTCTAGACATTGACAAATACTTAATGCATGTTTTTCTCCCAAAGTCGAACCATACATTTATGTTCAAGGAAAATAAAAGAAACTGCAGGAAAGGAAAAAAAGAAAAGAAAAGAACAGAAAAGAAAAGAAAAGAAAAGAAATGAAAAGAAAAGAAAAGAAAAGAAAAGAAAAGAAAAGAAAAGAAAAGAAAAGAAAAGAAAAGAAAAGAAATGAAAGAAAAGAAAAGAAAAGAAAAGAAAAGAAAAGAAAAGAAAAAAAGAAAAGAAAAGAAAAGAAAAGAAAAGAAAAGAAAAGTAAAGAAAAGAAAAGTAAGAAAAGAAAGAAAAAGATTAGAAAAGAAAGAAAAAGAATAGAAAAGAATAAAACATGACGACATCATAGTTAATACATACTTTTATAGTTTCAGTTTTCTTGCAGATGTTACTGTTTTGCTGATACATCTTCACAATCTCGTTGTTTCCTATATGTGTTTCCTGTAAAATGTTAATGTTGACTATCTCAATTGTATTGCTGATGTTAAATACGATGTACACTGGTCTTATACAAACGTTTCATATAGTGTATCGGTCCGGTTCAAAGGATAAATTCACACGTATTTCTACAGTGCGTCCAAGGAAAAAGAAAAGAGTTAAAAAAGAATTTCTCTCCCAAAATAAATGTCAACATAATTTCTCCCCCAAAAGGCATCTTAGTGGATAGCTATAGGTCTGTTCTATGAAATGACACCAACAAATCTGACATTAATTACGCTTGAGTGAGCAAAAGCCCTTTCGGTGATAGGATGGAAAATATTTACTTGACGACAGGCGCGTACCGCAGGGGAAGGGGGGGGGGGGGTTTGGGGTTACCCCCCCCCTTGAGTTTTTTTTGTATGTGTATGGTTTGTGTATGTTATTTTGGAGGGAAAAAAAAAAACCCTTTTGATTTTTTTTAAAATTTTTTATTTATTTATTATTTTTTTTTTTAATAACAAACATTATGCCAATGGCTGACCTAAAAAAGGTGACCTTACCCCCCCGTAGGGAACGAAATGTCAAATTTTCAAATTTCGAGACCCCCCCCCCCCCTCCCCCCTCCCAAAAAAAAAGTGTCCTCTTACCCTCTTACTTATGACAACAGAAAAGGGCACTTATTACAAAGTAAAAAGGGCAACTGTCAGATGGAAAATGATACTAATTCGAAAGGATAAGGGGCATGTGTAAAAAAAAAAGGGCACTTATTTGAGATGGAAACGAGCACTTATAGGAATGAAAGAGGGCATACAAAGGACAGAGGCACTTGTCAAAATATAAGGGACACCTCTCATATTTGAACAGAGGCAATTACAACAGCTGAAGGGGCACTTATCTCTCTCTCTCTCTCTCTCCCTCCCTTCCTCTCTCTCTCTCTCTCTCTCTCTCTCTCTCTCTCCTTCCTCCTCCTCCTTCCCTATTCCTTATCTCCAATTTGAAATGCAATTTGTGCAACCTCACTTAATCATTTTCTCGCCTTCTCCTTTATCTCGCTTCAGATGACCCAATTTCACTCTTCACAACCTGTTTACACCTTTCCTACTACCAATATAACTACGATATGTATTTACATGCAAATAAATCACTCAATCTGAGAGTCGAGACACTTGTAATAATGCGTACGTGATTCTTTTTATACCCCATGTAACTATTCATGTGAACAATAACGTTTGCATAATTTTATGTACTACGTTAACTTACAAATTATTCAAATGAATTAAAATATGCAGTAATATATAGAAAATGAATTCTGATTAGTATCAAAACACTTGCGGGAAGCTAGAATTTTTTATTTTTTATTTGTATAAATGGGACGAATAGGTCATGTTAGCCTAATAAGGGAGTTTACAGATAGCACATGGTACAAATGACCCCAAATATCCACCGATCTTTTACACATGGAGAAGTTCCACTTTGAGCATCTTAGAATAATAACTGCCAAAGTCCTAGATGTGCTTCATGAATACCTTTTGTTTGACCTCTTGAAAAGAATACTTCCACCTGCGTATCATAGAATGTACCGTTGGTGCATAAATGAATAATGTTACATAACTTTCATGAGCGCATATCCAGTATTCATCTATGTGGGTTTTACCATTTTGGTACAAATGACCTTTATCTGCCCATGCGCAGATTGTATCTGTAAACTCCCTTCTCGGCGCAAAATGAAGGGGGTTGGCATTGACGGTTTCTTCGTATCTGGTTAAGCCAGTTGCGCGTGTTTATATGAACTGTGAGAAAATCTTCATAATCGCTAATAATTATTGTGCCTGTCTGATAGTTGGTTGCAGGGGGGGGGGGGACACTGTTTAGGGGGGATCTGATCCCCCTCCCCTGGAAAGTTTGAAAAAATGCACACACAAAATTGGACAGCAAATACTGACTAAAGACTTCAACACACTTCTAGGCTCTGGAGGGTCCAAGAGTGCAGCGTTTATACTAATACAAATGCAAAAATTTCTTGCTCGGTCGCTACGCCTCCTCGCATAATATGCACAAGTAAAATATTGTAGCAAATCTGTATTTCGTTGGTATCACCGTGATACCAACGGAAAACAGATTCCCAATCGCATTTCGTCCCCCGCCCCCCCCCCCCCGGTCATGAAAAGAAATCGCCGTCCCAGTTGGTTGGTTTCCTTTTGGCTAGCTCGCCTTTGTGTGTGCATGTGTCTTAATCGTTTGTAATTTTGGGCACGTGATCCAGGTTAAAATATATAGAATTTGTCGGCTTTGCTTACTCAAGGTTTTTAAAATCCTTTTATTCAAGTATGGTCGACAGAAAGACATAATTTAGATGTCAGTCTAGACTTATTTTTCTGTTCAATTCGACTTCTGACTTGTTAGACTGAGCTTTTAAACTGGGCATGAGGTCTATTTTTAGTAGCTGACGTCATGACGGTAGGACTGGGAAAAGGAATGACAGAAATACATTTTTGTTTAAATCTTTGGAAGAATTATATCGAGATCATGTATTTTAGAAAAATTAAATAGCAACTTAAGTCAATTCAATGGCGTATTGCTGTTACGTTATTTATATCATGCTATATTATAATAAAGTAAATAGATTCATCTGAATCTGAATCTAACATGACAGACAATTTCATAAATGTTTATGATCATAATATTTTATAAAAAAAACAGCAATAATCCACAGCGTATACAATTGTGACCAGTGCCATCTTCATCTTGGCCATAATTATCCACATTACGAAATACTAACCCAGCTCCATATCATAAATCGGGTGAGTGCCGACAAAACTACTGGAAGTCGGGTACTGGTTATTATTCAACCACTATTACAATGATTCATTAAATAATAACATAATTTTCGCAGCTATATGGTTGAATAATATTGCATAATTTAGTACAGCATAGAAACTAGTCACGGTCAATCTTTGGCTTTGTTACGTACATAATCGAATTCGACAAAAACTCGAAGACATAATACAGAGTGATTACATTTTCCAATTAAATTGGGTATACATTCGTCAGCTCATATCAAATCATGATTTAGTTAAGTCAAAACTGAAAAACTGGGAAACTTATGCATCTCCGAAAATATGAAATATGGTGATATACAACTACGCTAATGGCATGAAATAACAGGAATCTGCATGTTGACATAACGCTGTTTTTTGGTTTTTCACATCCATTCTTCTACAGAAAATATCTCATTTGTCAGTGATGACAGTGACAGTTATACACTTTATTGAAAATACTGCCGAACATGTGAATAAAATGTATGTTTTATTAAACACAGACAGGGGTAAATACGTGACGATCTTCCTTTTATAGCAAAAATCAATATTGTTCTCGTACACATTTCTTGGAGAAAAATATAAGATGTAGGGCATAAACACACTATACAGGTATGCTATTAGTGATAAGCTAAAAATAAACGTTGATTTTATGAATAAACGAATTTGTAATCATTTTAGATAATGAAACACAGTTAAAACCCGGGTGCTTCGACAAATACTCCGACGACGATTACTCCGCAGTCGTGTTCCTATACACTAGCTATATTCATAACTTTAACCTTGTATCAAACACTATACCAAACTGTAATCTATTCCTTAACCTACACCTACCCTACAATCAAACTGCGATCGTAATCAAAACCCTGTATCTATGAGAAAATAACGCCCGAATCAATTTTCCGGGTTCCTTACATGACGGATATTTTTAGAGTTCAGCTAGGTATGACGTAATTCTCGTCACCAGGATCGTCGGGGGCACTTCTCCCTGCTTCATTCGCCGCCTGTCGTCCGCGCACTTGCCCCACCGCGTCATTTCGGTAGGAGGAGCAAGGAGTTACGATCTCTTGGTAGGAATGAGTTTGGACGGAATTCGGGCATTGATCTCCTTCTCCGTTCGGGCTCAGGTATATGCCTTGATAGGAATTGCGTTCCGGATTCGTCCGATCAAGACCGGTGTATGGTTTCTGCTTAGCAGCAGTGGGTTCTTTAGAGTTCCTCAAGGATCGTCGAGCTCGTCTGAAATGTCATATGGTAAAAAGATTCTGTTGATAGAAATTGTGACTACAACGGGGAGTCAGGGGCGTCGCTAGACCTTTTTCAGTGGGGGGGGGGGTGTAGAGGCCAACGATTACCGACAAAACTAGCCACCAATTACCGACAAAATTAAATGTCCAATATCTACAAATTCAACCCTATAAACCTGGGGCCGAAGGCTAAACTGTTTTTCCTATGGACTATCTATAGTACTTTCATATGCGCAAAATGGTCATTTTCCTCGACGACATAAATATACGAATTATTTCTTCAATTTAGTCAGCATCATAGCTATATATTTTAATGCAGGCGCGGAGCTAGGATCTTATTTTAGGGAGGGGCGGTAGTGAGCAAGAGAATCACTTAAAAGCGCGGAAGCGAAGCGCGGAAGCTTAGAGGTTTCCTTAAATTATTAGGAAAAGAAGACGATTAATTGTACCGTTTTCGACTGGTAATCCTTGGCTGAATGAAATCCCCCCCCCCCTCCCGCGCGAAGCGCGAAAGCTTTGACGTTTCATTAAATTATTATAAAAAAGAAGACGATTTGCTGTACCGTTCTCGACTGTTTATCCTTTTCTGAATTCAGTTCCCCCCTCCCGCGCAAAGCGCGGAAGCTTTGACGTTTCATTAAATTATGAGAAAAAGTAGACGATTCGGTGTACTGTTCTCGACTCTTAATCCTTATCTGAATGAAGCTTCCCCCTCCCGCGTTTCATAACAATTTAGAGAAAGGTAGACGATTCATCGTACCTTCTCTTCTTTTACTCCCACTCCTCCTCTCTCAGACTCTTACCTACCCTTAACCATTATTCACCAGAAATCAATATCTACTGGTGAACTTCCAAGAGACTGGTTACGAGCAAATGTCACTCCCCTGTACAAGAAAGGTAATCGTTCGGAACCAGCTAACTACCGTCCTGTATCGTTGACCTCGATCCCATGCAAGATTTTGGAACATATTATTTATTATAGCGTAATGTCTCACCTAGAGGAAGTCGGTTACCTGAACGACAAACAGCATGGCTTCCGTAGGGGTCACTCATGTGAGACCCAGCGAGCCTTGACCGTCAATGATCTTGCCAAGATGTTAGAGGACAAAGGCCAAGTCGACATCATTATCATGGACTTTTGCAAGGCGTTCGATATGGTCCCACATGAGAGACTCCTCCTAAAACTTCATCATGCCGGAATCCAAGGATCTTTGCACATATGGATTAAAAACTTCCTTACAAAAAGATCTCAACAAGTTGTTCTTGATGGTACCTCCTCATCTTCCATACACGTCACGTCAGGAGTACCGCAGGGCACTGTATTAGGCCCTTTGCTGTTTCTCATGTACATAAACGACATATCTGAGGGAATAACGTCAGAAGTCCGACTTTTTGCCGACGATTGCATCATGTATAGGCAGATAAAGAGCAACCAAGATAGTCTGGATCTACAGAGAGACATCAATCGCCTGGTTGCTTGGTAACAACGCTGGCAAATGAAATTCAACAAAACAAAATGTTATGCAATGCATTTTACTCACAAAAAGAAGATAATCGAAACACAGTATCGAATGGGGGATTCCGTTTTGGAAGTTGTACTCAAGCACACATATTTGGGGGTAGAACTTGACAGTAAACTCAGCTGGGCAAATCACATCCAAAATGTTACATCAAGGGCAAATCGGATGCTTGGATTACTTCGGAGAAACCTCTTTAGCTGCTCTCCCAAAATAAAAGCAGTTTCCTATAAAACTCTCGTCAGGCCACGACTTGAGTACTGTGCCTCAGTTTGGGACCCTTATCAGAAGGAATACATAAAACAACTCGAAGGAGTTCAACGACGTGCTGCAAGATTCGTCTTGAACCGTCATGAACGCCGGAGCAGCGTCCCTGAGATGATCTCCTATCTGAAATGGCAACCATTGGAGCACAGAAGAGCAGCCCAGAGGTTGACTTTCCTCTACAAATCCATCCACAACTTAATTGCCATTGATACTGACCACTACCAAAACAGGTCATCTGGAGTAGGGGTATCTACAAGAATAAGGTCTTCAGTATCATTCAAGAAGTTATCCGCTGTAAAGGACTGTTATAAACACTCTCTATATCCCAGGACATTCCCCGAATGGAACTTTCTCCCTACCCATGCTAGAAATACCCCCACCCTTGGAGCCTTTAAAGATACCTTACAAAAGCTCAACATGGGCGAAATAATTGCTAGAGCCCACTTCAGAAATTAAGTATAGGATACTATGCTCAGTCGACTGCGCCTGCATGTTACATCCCAGCTGAGGAGTTTATGCAGTACCCCACCAGAACCAGAACCAGAACCAGAACCAGAACTCTCCTCTCTTTCACCCCCGGTTCTTTTGTTTCCCTTTCACTCTTATTTCTTCTTTTTTCCTTTTCTTTTTTTTCTTTTCTTTCCCTTTCCCTCTCTTTTTTCCCTTTCTTTTTTTCTCTCTCTTTTTTCCCCTCTCTTTTTTTCCCTCTCTTTTTTTTCCCTCCCCCTTTTCTCTTTCCCGACGGCAGCGCAATTTTACCGACAATATCCTGACAGGTGGGGGTGTCGCACCCCCCCCCCCCCTTTGGCGACGCCCCTGCGGGGAGTGCATTTTTAATTGATACAACCATTTCACCATTTTGTCATATTTCCAAGGATGTTACTAAGGAACGAGCTCCTATTGATCCAATAACCAGTTCGTAGATACAAGTCTGCGCACGGGCAGATGAAGGTAATTTGTACCAAAATTGTTAAACCCTTTGAAAAGAATACCGGATACGTACTCATGAAAGTCATGTAATTGTTTTTTATGTATGCACCGTCACGACGGTACATTCTATGGAACACGGGTTGAAGTGGGACTTCTCCATGTGTAAAAGATATGTGGATAGTTTTGGGTTACTTGTAATACATGCTAACTACGAACTGGTCTATGATATTGTTAGGAACTGTATTAACTCATACCTTGATAAGTAAAGCAACAAAGAAACTATAACACTATAGATGAGCAGGATTCCACATAGAGTTCCTAGGACCGCGGCCGTCACTCCTTTAAGTCAAACGGGAAAAAGGGGAGAAAGGAAAAGAGAAATATTGGCTGCGGTTCTCAAAAATCTTTCTGTAAGGCTTAAAAATTAGAACAAAAGAAGAGAAGCTCGACCAGTAGAAGAAGTAGTAGCTAGTAGTAGGAGTAGTAGTAGTAGAAGTAGTAGAAGTAGCAGTAGTAGTGGTGAAATACTAAGATTTGAAGAAAAAAATTGATTCAATTGAAGAAAAAAAAAAATCACTTTTTTTTTTCAACTCCCAAATAGTAAACCAAAATAGTACTCTCATATAGTACTTTCTAAAAATAGGTCAAATATTTCTGGTCATGTGACGAGCTCTCAACCAATCAAAAGCCAACAAATTTTTGATGCAAGATATAATATATTTTATTGGATAGCTTGTTTAGTACAAGGCCAATAAGCCACAAGCTCCATAAAAATATATTAATGATAATAAAAATAATAATCATAATAATAATAGCAATGATAATATTAATAATATTAATAATGGCAACTACAGTAGAAAGAGTCAGTGCGTGGTAAGCCTATATCAAAGGAGACAGGTCCATTTGAGTTGAATGATGCCTCTTGATATTTTTTCGAATAAAAGTCCAAATCTTAAGAATTTAGAGGGAATAATACAGCATTACATAATAATTGTTGCATAATTGTTTTTCTCTTTACCAAATATAAAACGCGTGAGGCCGTGAGCACGTCTTCATACACTGAAATATAGAGCATATAGGCGAAGGCTATGATTAAGGATTAACAATGTCCCACCGAAGAGGAAAAGAGAAAAATTGGCGAAGGATACACCCCTTCCTATGTTTGAAGGCAAACAGGAGTTGTACATAACCCCGCCCCCCGCCCCCGTTACCGGGGAAATACCCTTGATAATATAAAAATATGAAAACACTTTGTAATACAGTACTACCTTTCTCGGTGATAAAGGGCGGTGTAGGTTCATGCTGAGTTATCGTTGACTGTTGCCCAGCTGAAAAATAATGACAGAACAGGACCCCAACATATGAAAAAATGATTAATCGACATTAGAGCACACGTGAGTAAAAATAATTTCAGTTTCAGTTTCAGTTTCAGTTTTATTTTTCATGTCCAACAGAACATTATTTTTGACAAGAAATCAGATATACAATTCAGCGTTCAATAATATAATACATTTTACATGGTTTAAAGTTGTGAAATAGAAAGTATACATATATATCCAGTATAATGGGTTTATAATTTTTCTTTTTAGAGATAAACCTGTGAAAATGGAGCGGGATCCACTGAAAAGCAAAGCTTGTAAAATGTGGATCCCTCAAAATAATGACAAACATAATTTTTGTATCATGTAAATATATCGACGATATGGCGATGCAGAATATGATAACAGCCCACGAGACCGACAATGTTGGTTTCGTGAACCTTTCCGAAAAGTTGTTGTCAGAAGGCCATTGAGAGCGAGAGTAAGTCACAAGGTTGACCAGACCGACCTTGTCGATGTTGGGGGCTGTTGGTCTCGCGGGTTGTCGGTCTTGACCCGGAAGAAAAATTGGCAAGGTACAGACCGCATAATGATAACAAATGTAAAACGACCAACTAGATCTTTACGTAGAAAAAGTAGAAGAAGGAAATATGGGATATGGGCATGATGGTTCGTAATTATAATTATAGCCCTACCCAATAAACTAGAATAGTTAAAAAGGAAATAAGAATCTCCGTCACAAGAAGCAATCTTGCAAGGTTACAAAAATGTGGTGCATGGAGTAAAATTAGACAATTGCACTACAGTTAATTGATTTCAATATTTTTTTGTTGTGAAAAAATGGTTAGTTCATGTATGCATCCTTTAACAAAAAAGAAAGGAAACAACAGCAACAGCAGTAACAGCAACAACATCATCAACAACAACAACACGTGATATATTGGATGTGCTGTGGTGCCAAAACGGCATTTTTTTTTAACCCCCCCCCCCCCCAAACAAAAAGAAGAGGAAACTGTGCTGCTTGATTAGTTGCATAGGCGCCGGAAGTGGGGGGGCAGGGGGGGGGCAGTTGCCCCCCCAATCAAAAAAGTGGGGGGGGGCAAAACGCATTTTTGCCCCCCCAAAACGCCCCCCCCCCTCCAAAAAAAAAAAAAAGAAGGCAGTTAAGGAGTAAATATGGTTTGTATTTTTAACCCAAAAGAACATAACAATAATAAAAACCTGAATTAAATCACATATAAAATTCCATTCAAAGAAAAGGAAAGTTCACATGAATTCAATTTCATTAACATTGCGCATTCCACCTATACGGTATATATCAATGGAGGTCTTTATAATAGCGATACGCGCATATTGTGGAAATATTGTGCGAGAATGGGAAAGCGTGTCTGTTTTTTTTGTTATAGGGGTGAGAAGACATGAGCCCCTGAACGCTGGCGTACTGATGGGGGAGGGGGGGGGGGGTGTATTTTCTTATTCGATACCAGTGATTTACAAATATTACTGTTATGACATGATTTTCTGGGTTTTTTTTTCTCCATTTTTTTGTAAGTCATACCTTTTTATGCGTTTGTTGGAAAATAAGAAATTCCCAAATTACAGTCGGGCGAAAAATACGCTTATTTAGAAACCTTCATGTAAAGGTTTGCAAAGTGGCTGGGCTCGAGCCCCCCCCCCTCACTTTTTGAAAAAGTATGTTAAAGAGAAAAAGAAAGAAAGACGGAGAGAAAAAATTAGTGACCTGCCAATGTTACAAATAAGGTAGAAAAAATGATCATCTGACCGTAATTAAATGCCTAAAACGTCAGAGCTTACGGGGGCTCCGCCCCCGAGCCCTACCAAGGGCCCTAAGGCGGTCCCCTGGATGCAATCTAACCGTAATTAAATACCTAAAACCCCTGAGCTTCCGGGGGCTCTGCCCCCTGGATGCTCATCTGACCGTAATTAAATACCAAAAACCCCGAGCTTCCGGGGGTTATGCCCCCTGGAACCCACCGAGAGCCCTAAAACGGGCCCCTGGATGCTCATCTGACCGTAATTAAATACCTCAAACCCCTGAGCTTCCGGGGGCTCTGCCCCCTGGACCTCACCAAGGGCCCTAAGGCGGGCCCCTGGATGCTCATCTGACCGTAATTAAATACCCAAAACCCCTGAGCTTCCGGGGGCTCTGCCCCCTGGACCCCACCAAGGGCCCTAATGCGGGCCCCTGGATGCACATCTGACTGTAATTAAATACCTAAAACTCCTGAGCTTCCGGGGGCTCTGCCCCCTGGACCCCACCAAGGGCCCTAAGGCGGGCCCCTGGATGCTCATCTGACCGTAATTAAATACCCAAAACCCCTGAGCTTCCGGGGGCTCTGCCCCCTGGACCCAACCAAGGGTCCTGAGGCGGGCCCCTGGATGCTCATCTCGTAATTAAATACCTAAAACCCCTGAGCTTCCGGGGGCTCTGCCCCCTGGACCCAACCAAGGGCCCTAAGGTGGCCCCTAGATGCTCATCTGACCATAGTAAGATATTGAAACCTCTGAGCATCTAGGCCCCCCCCCCCCCTGGAACACGTCAATGGCCTTAAAGAGGGCCCTGGATGCTCATCTAACCGTAATTAAATACCTAAAACCCCAGAGCTTCTGGGGGCTCAGCCCCTTGACCCCCTGCCGGTGCTCAGACCCTGAGCCCCACGCCAATTTACGCTCTACCTGATCGTTATTACTCCACTTTGAAAAACGTTCCGCGGGACTTGCATGTAATGTGCAAGACTGGTGGTGATGCAGATTTTTCGTCTGCCCCCCCCCCCCTACCGAACGTTATTTCTCATTACGTCACTGCCCCTGGAAGGTGAGCCCCCTGGAATGTTTGCCCCCCCCCAATCCCAAACTGCTTCCGGCGCGCCTGATTAGTTGTAATTACAATTGTAAAATTTTTCCTAAGATACTGGCTCGTAAGTCGTAATACGACAACAGGTAACCTGACTAATGCCTCATTCTCTTAGCCAGTTAGATTATACGCCCTTCTGTATATGGTGTTGTAGGCAGGAGATTCTGTGATTCATTTTGGTGTTTTTTTTTAAAACTATTTAATACGAGCTAATTTTGTGTGCAAAAAGTCCAAGTTGAGCTACAACGGTGCTCCATTCCATTGGAATTACTTTCTTAAAGATGGTTTAAATATCAAAATGTTCGATCCTAGACACACCGAAGTATAACATTGTTGTTAATTGTTTGAAAACATGATAAGGACTATAGGCTAAAATATTAAGTTACCAGAAGTCGTTGAAATTGTCATCACGCTAGTTGACTTTTCAGTCGTCTGTTGCGGACCAGGAAGAACTAGAAGCAGAGGAAAAATACAGAAAAACAGAAAAAGGGTCTTGCAGTTAATTACAAAGCCTACCCAATCATAAAACCCAAACTGATTAAAATGTGTGTTACGTCATCTTACGTTGGTGGCGGGTGGTCACTCTTCACTATGATGTTTTGCTTTTACCAGTGTGGTGGTACAGGTATGATACAAAACCATGCCATTGAAGTGACTGCTGTCTCATCCCTAATTTAGGTTTGTATTGTGTTTTTTTATATGGTGGCAGTGGTAAGATATGAACTCATCCATTGAAATGACTGGTAACCCATCCTAGTGTTGGCTGTTTTGTCCTCCTCTTACGGGTAGGATAAACAACAGATTACAACTAAATTATTCATACCCCTTGTATGTTTTTTTTTGTGGGGGGGGGGATGTTTTTCGTAACTTAGAATTGAATTACATGCATAGCATTTATTAAATACATTTAGATGTAAACTTTGATATGTCATATTCTAACGAAACATAAATCGGGTCAAATAAATTGTGTACATGCTTTAAAAAATACTCAGTAAAGTTGGTAAGGGTATGAATAATTTAGTTGTTAACTGTACTGTATGAACCCATGTAGTTGAAATGGCTTGCTGGAGTGGGGGTTGTTCTACCCCCCCCCCTTGAAATGGTGACAGCGGCAGGATATGAAAGCATGACAATATTTTACTGGTGCTTCGTCCTTTTTGGGTAGGGTTGGAAGGGGTGAGGTCGTTTTATTTCCCTCAGATAGATTGTGCCTCGGCGCCTAATGTGGGTTTATTCTGTCTCTCTTGACTTGTTAGCAGCGGAGTAACACATAATTGAAATGTCTGATGCGATATCCCAAGATTGGGTTTCTTGTCATCTCCTTGGCTTGCCGTTTAAACCCCCTCCCATACGCCCGGCCTACTAAATATCTATCCCGATTCACTAACAAAACAAAAATAACGAAATTAACGCAACCGTTTCATCTAATTGCAAGATGATCTCAACGGCAGTATTTATGATCTTGAGTCTCTCTCTCTCTCTCTATTATATAATTTTTCTTGAGGTCCCTGAAGATAAGGCCCTATTCTTTGAATTCAAATACTGTTAGCTGCTACTTAGCTTCACTAATTAGTATGATAATGATAATACTACTACTACTAATAATAATAATAGTAATAACAATAATGATGAAAATAATGATGATAATAATAATAATAACAATAATAATACCAGCAACAATAATGTCATAATTTATACTTACGATCAAAAACAGAAATTGTTCCGGACTTGCTACAGACAATCCTGTTTTCAGAGCACGGGCATTCCTCGGTATGTCCAGGCCCAGTCAAAGTGCTAGTGTAGTTTGAGCTAGCATTAATTCCGCAGAAACACCACAGCTCGCAATCATCAGTGCCATTGGTAAGTACACCAGCGTAAGTGTAACGGCCGACCTTTTTGCAGGATGCAAAACACAACTCGGTTCTCTGATTACGGTTGTTCGTGGAATTATAGAATAAGGCCAATAATTCGAATTCATAACAACCATCTGTTGAACAAGTTGAAAGGTGATGAAAAGCATTAAAATAGCTACAAGAAATACAGTTTTATATTTTCATACGGATTGAGACCCCCCCCCCCCAACAAAAATAAACCTTCACAACTTTTCAATTTTGTATTTTGTAAATGCGAATATTTCATCGAGGGTTTATGGTATTTCTGGGTGTAAAAATCCTTCCTGCGTATCATGATACCATCTTTGTATTCAATTGTATTTTCCTTGAGTGCAAATCAAATAAGACGGTGGATCATGAAGAAACATCTCACCTACTTGGGGGGGGGGGTCGTTGTCGTTGGGGGGGGGGTGCCCTGACCGTTCAGCCCAATTCAAGTTCAAAGAAACTGATTTCAACAGGCAGTAAATGAATATTCGTGAATCCTATTGTGCACAATGTTGAACATTTCTCTCATTATGCAAATTATTCTAGTACAATATTTTCACCTGATAAAATTATGGAATGTATTTTACAATAGGTGTATTTATATGTCGTTTATTAAATTTAAAATTCACTGATAAGTTTTCCCTCTCTTTTTAAGGCGTGCTGTATCCTTGAAATCTCCAGTAGTTATTTTTTGTTGAAACATAAATACATACATGTATATTGTACATATATTTATTCCAGCATTATGACACATATTTAAAGAAACAAATGAAGGGGATTTGTTGTGTTACTATAGAAGTTTAAATCCATATATAGAAAGAAAGAAAGCATGAAGTTACGATTACAACCGATTGAAGAGGGACAAAAATGCTTGTAATAATAACAGTGGTTAAGGTGATGATGATGATGATGATGATAATATACTGCTTCTACTACTAGCTACACATATTCCATTACTACTGATCGCTAGTTCTTAGAGTAAAATTAATGATGATAACAATAATAATTAACGATATCAATACAAATAATAATGGTATTAACTAACAATAAAATGGATAATTATAACAATAAAAATAATATTCTTAATGATGATACAGATGATGGTAGTGACGATAATAATGATAGTAATAATTATGAATAAAAATATAATGACAGAGGCGAAGAAGATATCTGAAAGGATCCAAAATGATCTCTCCAACTTACCAACTGACAGCCCTTCAGACTGAGATGTATGAGCCAAAACCAGTATTATCGGTACAATGTAGAACAGCATGCGATTGGTATCCATAGCTAATTGCAGAATAATCAAGAAAATAATTACAATTATCAATTTAGTTTGTTCCTTTGACTTGCCCGATGTTTTACAACAGTCATATAATCATTTAGTTCAACTTTTTTTCTCTTAGCAAAATGACGTCAGGAGATGATCAATACTGCTCGATGAAGCAATATCTCAAATGAAAATGACTTTTCGCTTTGGCAAAGATCTTTATCTTTATTATAATAACTGACAAGGTAGAAGTGGCAATCCTTGGAGTTACTCGCCTTATATCCCTATAGCTCCCTTGGAGAGCTGCCAAAGGGATAACCTCATACCAACCAGTACCAAGTAACAACAGATCATTCCTTGCCTTCTACAGGAAATGACAAGTAAAATACAAATATAGCAGGCGCGGATCTACGGGGGGGGGGGGATTAGGGGTTAAACCCCCCCCCCCAAAAAAAAAGGGAAAAAAAAAGAGAAAAAGAAAGAAAAAAGAACGCACGCTGGAGAGAAACCCTTTCAAGTGCAAATATTGTGAGAAGATATTCAACTCATCTGGTAACTTAACCAAACACATGATAACCCTGGATATAACTGTGTATTAAACTGTTACTTGATTTAAAAAGACGTTATCATGCACTGCTTTTTATGGTCTCCATTGTGTTAATAGATGCCAGGAAAACATCACTTACGGGGTTCAAATAAACACCCCCGAAAAAATCGGCTCGCCGCTTCGCGGCTCGTGGACGATGCTCCGCATCGTCATTATTTTGGTCAAACCCCCCCCCTTAGCAGAAAGCTAGATCCGCCCCTGTATAGATATGATTGCCTTATTGGTAAGACATGAATATCACCACGACTATGTTGTGCACTGAAAGTAAAGCCATATAAAGAAATATTTGGACCCCAGCATTGAGTAATAATATTTCATTTCCTCTATCGCTTTCACTCCTGGCTTAAAGCTGTAAATACTTTCACATTTCATGTTTTCTCAACTTACTCAACGTGTGACGTATATAATCTGTTTTTAGCGAAAACGTATCACCAAAAAACGTGATGACCGTTCTTTATTGTGTTATATTTTCTATTAAGTCAATCATCCCCCTACTTGACACGTTATTTCGGACTTGTGCACCTCCTCTGCCAGAGAATCCTAGATCCTTCACTGCCCCTGAAGACAAGTTGAAGACAATCCCTGAGGCAATTATGTCATTTTGGACATTGATTCTATACATTGAAAAATAATTGATACTGATGTTTTTTCTCCCAAAGTCGAACCATACATTTTATGTTCAAGGAAAATAAAAAGAAACTACATTGTTTAGTACAGGAAAGGCAAAAACTAAAGAAGAGAAAAGAAAAGAAACTGCATTGTTTAGTACAGGGAAGGAAACAAGGGAAACGCTCTCGGCGGTCTCGCCTGCATAACGAAATTCAATATGATAAACCAGAACGTCAATGACGTAGCGCTCATCCGCATCTAGCAACAACAAATATCGTAAATTTTATGTGGTACAATTTTGAACTGGTCAGAAAATAAAAATTTGATGCCCTGGAAGGGACATCATTTCATTTCATTTGCACAAAGTACCATAAATAATCAATGGAGCATAATCTCACAATTCTGTGTAGAAGTTTAGTGTTCCAAATTTAGCTCTACCAGATAAGGCAAACCAAATCAAAATCAAAATCAAGTCAAGAAATGAGGAAAAAGAAGCAATTTTTGTTATTTTTGGAATAAATTTGCATAAATTACCATAATTAATTAATGGACAACAATTTCAAAATTCGGCGCCTATGTCTCGCTTTTTGCTACGCAGGCGAGACAAAAACGAAAGAAGAGAGAAAAAAAGAGAAGTAAAGAAAAGAAAAGAAAGAAAAAAAGTAAAGAAAAGTAAAGAAAAGAAAAAGAAAAGAAAAGAAAAGAAAGGAAAGGAAAGAGAAGAGAAGAGAAGAAAAGAAAAGAAAGAAAAGAAAAGAAAAGAAAAGAAAAGAAAAGAAAAGAAGAAAAAAATAGAAAAGAAATAAAAAGAATAGAAAAGAATAGAAAAGAATCAAACATGACGACATCATAGTTCATACATAATTTTTATAGTTTCAATTTTCTTGCAGATGTTACTGTTTTGCTGATTCATCTTCACAATCTCGTTGTTTCCTTCATGTGTTTCCTGTAAAATGTTAATGTTGACTATCTCTATTTAATTGCTGATGTTATATACGATGTACACTGGTCTCATAAAAACGTTTCGTATAGTGTATCGGTCGGTACAAAGGATAAATTCACAAGTATTTCTACATTGCGTCCAAGGAAAAAGAAAAGGCAGGGGGGGCAGGGCAAAAGCCCTTTCGGTAAACTGAGTAGATTTTAGGGTCATGAGGTCATATGCATGCACGAGGGAAAAGTTTATTATCCCTCCAAGGCTTTACATATCAACACCACAAACTGATACCTTTAATCTAAAAAAAAAATAAAAAAAATCAACAAATGACATGATTCCATTATGGTCGATAAGAAGACATAATTTAAATGTCAGTCTAGACTTATTATTTTCTGTTCAATTTGACTTCTGACTCGTTAGACTGAGCTTTAAAAGGGCATGAGGTCTACTTTTAGTAGCTGACGTCATGACAGTAGGACATGTATTTTAGAAAAGTTAAATAGTAACTTAAATCAATTCAATGGCATATTGTTGTTACGTTATTTATATCATGCACTATTATAATAAAGTAAATAGATTCATCTGAATCTCAGTCTAACATGAAAGACAATTTCATAAATGTTTATGATCATAATATTTTATAAACAAAACAGCAATAATCCACAGCGTATACATGTGACCAGTGCCATCTTCATCTTGGCCATAATTATCCACATTACGAAATACTAACCCAGCTCCATATCATCAATTTCATTTCATTTCATTTATTTTCCACATTAAAAACCAGAAGAATATACAAGGTAAGAAAATACATTTTATACATTTGACACATAGAGCAAATGAAAAACAGATACATAAGCATAAAAGAACAATGAAAATCTACATCAGTTAACAAACATCAACATTAAAACATAAAAGGGTGAGTAATGTAGATGGGGCTAGAAAAAGCGAAGCTTATCGAGTCTAGCCCCGGTAGCAATGAAGGGGAAGTCCACCCTGAGAATGTGTGTGGCCAAGTAAAGGTGGAGTAAACCCATTCTCAGGGTGGACTCTCCCTTCAAATGTCTGGTTTTATAATTAGATTAAATTGACCCGATGAAAGCATAATTGCGATTTGAAACATAATAATAATTATTTTTAGATTGATATGACTATTTAGAATTGCAGAGGTATTTTTCAACTTAAATTGTCGTAATGATGCGGATTGTTTGAGACTGTCGTCTAAAGCAGACCATGTAAGGTAACCCTGGTACTTAACACTTCTTTGGCCAGTAGCAGTTCTGTAATAAATGCTATGCAAATTCTTGGAGTTTCGGGTGTTATAACAATGTACATCATTGTTGCATCTAAACCAGTTTTTAAGTGAGTTTGGTAATAGTCCCTTTTCAGACCTGTACATAAATTCTCCCAGTTGAAATCTACCTAATTCATATACAGTCAAAACCCTTATTGCTTAAATATATTGTTGATATGGGCCAAACAATGAGGTGAGTGCCGACAAAACTACTGGAAGTCGGGTACTGGTTATTATTCAACCACTATTACAATGATCCGTTAAATAATAACATAATTTTCGCAGCTATATGGTTGAATAATATTGCATAATTTCGTACAGCATAGAAACTAGTCACGGTCAATCTTTGGCTTTGTTACGTACATAATCGAATTCGACAAAAACTCGAAGACATAATACAGAGTGATTACATTTTCCAATTAAATTGGGTATACATTCGTCAGCTCATATCAAATCATGATTTAGTTAAATCAAAACTGACAAACTGGTAAACTTATCCGGTATGCATCTCCAAAATATAAAATATGGTGATATACAACTACGCTAATGGCATGAGATAACAGGAATCTGCATGTTGACATAATGATCCATTCTTCTATTCTTCTCTTCTAAAATATCTCCTTTGTCAGTGATGACAGTGACAGTTATACACTTCATTGAAACTACTGCCGAACATGTGAATAAATTGTATGTATAGACAAGGGTAAATGCGTGACGATCTTCCTTTTATAACAAAAACAATTATTGTTCTCGTACACGTTTGTTCTACATTTTGGAAAAAATATAAGATATAGGGCATATATTATATACACTATACAGGTATGCTATTAGTGATAAGCTAAATCTATGTTCTTAATTTCATGAATAAACGAATTTGTAATCATTTTAGATATGAAACACAGTTAAAACCCGGGTGCTACGACATATACTCCGGCGACGATTACTCCGCAGTCGTGTTCCTATACACTAGCTATATTCATAACTTTAACCTTGTATCAAACACTATACCAAACTGTAATCTAATCATTAACCTGCACCTACCCTGCAATCAAACTGCGATCATATTCAAAACCCTGTATCTATGACAAAATAATAACTCTCAATTTTCCGGGTTCCTTACATAACATAATTTGTTTAGAGTTCAGGTATGACGTAGTGCATGTCACCAGGATCGTCGGGGGCACTTCTTCTTGCTTCCTGCGCCGCCTGTCGTCCGCGCACTTGCCCCACCGCGTCATTTCGGTAGGAGGAGCAAGGAGTTACGATCTCTTGGTAGGAATGAGTTTGGAAGGAATTAGGGCATTGATCTCCTTCTCCGTTTGGGCTCAGGTATATGCCTTGATAGGAATGGCGTTCGGGATTCGTCCGATCAAGACCGGTGTATGGTTTCTGCTTGGCAGCAGTGGGCTCTTTAGAGTTCTTCGAGGATCGTCGAGTTCGTCTAAAATGTCATACAAGGATACCAAGATTATGGTGATAGAAATTGTTACTACAACGGGGAGTGCACTTCTATTTAATACAACCATTTCATCATTTTGTCATATTTCCATAGATGTTACTAAGGAACGTGTCGTGTTCCTGTTGATCCAATAAGCCAGTTTGTAGATATACAGATGAAGGTCATTGTACCAAAATTGTTGAACCCACCGAAAAGAATACCGGATGCGTACTCATGAAAGTCATGACTGTAATATATCATTATTTATTTATGCACCGTCAATACGGTACATTCTATGGAACACGGATGGAAGTAGGACTACTCCAGGTATTAAAGATCTGTGGGTAGTTTTAGGTTACTTGTAATACATGCTAACTACGAACTGGTCTATGATATTGTTAGGAAGTGTATTAACTCATACCTTGATAAGTAAAGCAACAAAGAAACTATAACACTGTAGATGAGCAGGATTCCACATAAAGTTCCTAGGACCGCGGCCGTCACTCCTTGAAGTCAAACGGAAAAAAGAGAGAAATGAAAAGAGAAATATTGGCTGCGGTTCTCAAAAATCTTTCTGTAAGGCTTAAAAATTAGAACAAACATATTGCTCCGATTGTCTCATTTTCGCTCGCGTGAACATTGCCAGCACAAACCACTGACCTCTACCTCCTGAACGGATCATCGCCCATTCCCATTCACTATACGTTACGTACTAAAAGGCTGTATTGTCTGACCGTTCATGAATATTCATGTTTTGCTAAACTCGGCAAAATGTTTGCTTTTACTAAATGGAAAAATTACGGTGGGGGGTTGGATGAAATGGACAAAATGAAATAGGCAGAAGTGATCTATGATAATTCATGCTTTTTATGTTTCGTGTGCTCGACCTATAATCTTCAAATCGCTTGGTAAACTGAGTCCAAAGTTAGACTTGTTTCACATGTGTATTATAGGCAATGAAGAGCTTGCAACCTATTTTGAACTAGATGGAATTCGACTGCGCGCAGTCGAAAATGATGCCTCCGTCATAGAGCAATTTTACAAACCAAAACGGAAGAAATTTTTCAAATTCAAGTTCAATTGTAATCCATTAACAGGTTCTCAGAATATCGTGATTACAAACAATTTCTCATATACATATATGACCCTTTGAACTTTGACCTCATGATCCTAATATCTACTCAGCTCATTGGCTCTGCAAGATATCCAGAGTTAAATAGTAATCCATCTGTCAGTTCTAATGAGAATGCGTTCACAAGCTATTTTTGCATACATAATGAGCCCATGACCTTGGACCTTATGAACCAAGAATCTACACAGTTCATTGGCTCTGCAAGATACATAAATGATCTAAGTTTGGCAGGAATCCATCAATCTGTTCTAATAATAACGCGATCACAAGCTGTTTTTGCATACATAATGGGCGCTGTGACCTTTGACCTTTGACCTCGTTACCCAAAATCTAATAAGTTCATCGGCTCTGCAAGTAACATACATGACCTAAGTTTGGCAGGAATCCATCAATCGGTTCTTGAGATAACGCGATCACAAGCTGTTTTTGCATACATAATGAGCCCTGTGACCTTTGACTTTTGACCTCGTGACCCCAAAATCTAATCAGTTCATTGGCTCTGCAAGATACATACATGACCAAAGTTTGGCAGGAATCCATCTATCGGTTCTTCAGATAACGCGATCACGAGCCGTTTTGCATACATAATGAGCCCTGTGACCTTTGACCTTTGACCTCGTGACGCCAAAATCTAATCAGTTCATCGACTCTACAAGATACATACATGACCAAAGTTTGGCAGGAATCCATCAATCGGTTCTTCAGATAACGCGATCACGAGCTGTTTTTGCATACATAATGAGCCCTGTGACCTTTGACCTTTGACCTCGTGACCCCAAAATCTAATCAGTTCATCGACTTTGCTAGATACATAAATGACCAAAGTTTGGTAGGAATCCATAGATCCGTTCTTCAGATAACGTGATCACGAGAACGGGACGTACGTACAGACGTACGTACAGACGTACGGACGGACGGACGGACGGACGGACGGACGGACAACCCGAAAACATAATGCCTCCGGCTACTTCGTAACGGAGGCATAAAAATTACGGTGGGTGAACTTTCAAAAGTCAATGAGACATGAGGGCTCCAATGAAAGAGCTAGTGATAACGTACGTCGGGGTGGATGTGCTTTTCGTTTAAACAAAAAATGAATTTTTAACGATTTTTTAAAAAAACGTCCATAGGCTAACATGTTAGGCTGCCGACTCAGATCATGCTCTGACGATAGGGGGCGTTGTGAAATGAGACTAAACGGAGCCATATGATAAGATAACCCCGATCGATAGTAGTAGTAGAAGTATAGTAGTAGCAGTAGTAGTAGTAGTAGTAGTAGTAGTAGTAGAAGTAGTAGAAGTAGTAGTAGTAGTAGTGAAATACTACTATAGTATATTTATTGGATAGCTTAGCACAAGGCTAATCTACCCCAAGCTCCATAAAAATATATATTAATGATAATAATAATAATAATAATCATAATAATAATAACAATGATAATACTAATAAAATTAATAATGGCAACGACAGTCGAAAGAGTCAGTGCGTGGTCGACCTTTATCAAGGAGACAGGTCCATTTGAGTTTAATGATGCCTCTTGATATTTTTTTCGAATCAAAGTCCAAATTTTAAGAATTCAAAGGGAATAATACAGCATTACATTATAATTGTTGCATAAATGTTTTTCTCTTTACCAAATATATAACGCGTGAGGCCGTGAGCGCGTCCTCATACACTGGAATGTGGAGCATATAAGCGAAGGCTATAATAACGGAATAACAAAGTTCCACTGGAGAGGAAAAGAGACAAAAATAGGCGAAGGATACACCCCTTCCTATGTTTAAAGGCCGACTATCAGTCGGTCTATGTAAAACAGGAGTTGTACATAACCCCGTCCCCGCCCTCGTTACCGGGGAAATACGGGGTAATATAAAAATATGAAAACACTTTGTAATACAGTACTACCTTTTCCTGTGATAAAGGGCGGTGTAGATTCATGCTGAGTTATCGTTGACTGTTGCCCAGCTGCAAAATAATGACAAAACAGGACCCCAAAGTTATAATTCTAGCCATATGCTCAATATATTATAATAGTTAAAAAGGAAAGAAGAATCTCCGTCACAAGAAGCAATATGCAGTGTCGCTAAAATGTGTATTAGCACATGGTATTAGCACTTTTTTTGTGGTCCCGAAAATTTCAAAATTAGGACCGATATTTCGTTCAGTGGGGGGGGGGGGGGGGGGGGGGTAAGGCAGTTGTTTTTTCTTCACCCTTTAACCTAACCCCCCCCCCCCCCGTCTGCATACGCGCCTGCATCCTACAACAAAAATGAAAGAAAACAACAGCAACAGCTGATGTTGCTGTTGTTTTCTTTCATTTTCATTACTGCTGCAGTAGCAGTAACAGCAACAACAGCATCATCAACAACAACAACATCACGTGATATATCGGATTTTGGTTTATCGGATTTACTTATCTTGTAAAGTGCTGTGGTGTCTATAGGGCAGTTTTTAAACTTTTTTTTTTTTTAATTTGTAACTCTTTTTTGAAAGATAAAATATTAAGACCCCCCCCCCCCAAAAAAAAAAAGGAGAAGAAGAAGGAAACTACGTGCTTGATTAGTTGTAATTACAATTTTACAAATTTACCTAAGATACTAGAGAAAGCTTTCTGGTTTGTAGGTTGTACTACAACAGTCAACCTGACTAGTGTCTCATTCTCTTTGCCAGTTCGATGTTATGCCCTTCTGTATTGTGTTGTAGGCAGGAGACCCTGTGATACATGTTAGCGTTTTTTTAAAACCATTTAATACGAGGTATTTTCGTCTGCAAAAAAAAAATCCACTTTGACTTAATACGGTGTTTGGTTCACTTGGAATTACTTTATTTAAAGATGGTTTGAATATCAACATGTTCAATCACAGACACACCAAAGTATAAGAATGTTGTTCATTGTTTAAAACCATGATAAAGGGCTAGCTATAGGATACAATCTTAAGTTACCATGATTCGTAGAAATTGCCATCACGCTAGTTGACTTTTCGGTCGTCTGTTGCTCTCTGGGAGTAACAGAATTGTCAGGACCAGGAAGAACTAGAAGCAGACAACAATACAGATAGAAGAGAAAAGGGTCTTGCAGTTAGTTACAAAGCCTACCCAATCAAAACCAAAACTGATTAAGCGTGTGTTACGCCATTTTGTTTACTATGTTTCGCTTTTACCAACTGTGGTGGTACCGGTATGATACAAAACCATGCCATTGAAAAGACTGCTGCCTCATCCCTAATTTAGGTTTGTATTGTTTTCCTTAATGTGCTGGCAGTAGTAGGATTATGAACCCATGCACTAAAAAGACTGGTAACCCATTCCTAGAGAATGTTTTTTTTTTTTTTTTCCCTTCAGCGGTAGGATATACAGTTTACAACTAAATTAATAATAATAATCTTTTAAAGTCCACTCCGAATTTTATTAAGTTAAACCGAAAATGGAAATTCTTTTTTGCCCAATTGGTCGTGAGCCCGGCAGCCACTGAGCAGCGCCAGATTGACATTGCTCTATCCCTTATTTATACCCCTTTGCAATTTTTTTTGTAGAGGGGGGGGGGGGGGGGGGGGTGTTTTTGCGTATTACTCAAGATAACAAAAGTGGACTTGTTGAATTTTATGTAGGGCCTTTGCTTAAATTTCGTTAAAATTATAAGCTTTGATATATCACATTCTACAAAAATATAAATCGGGACAAATCAATTTTTCACATACTACAAGAAATGCAAAAGGTTGGTAAGGGTATGAATAATTTGTTAACTGAATTGTATGAACCCATGTAGTTAAAATGGCTGACGGTTCCTATCGATCTAGCGAGTATGAGTGGGGTTGGTTTATCCCCCTTGAAGTGGTGGCAGCGGCAGGATATGAAACCATGCCGATGTTTGACTAGTGCTTCATCCTTTTTGGGTAGGCCCCGGTTGGAAGGCCTGGGGCCGGGTGGGGTTGTTTTTATTTCGCCCTAAGATTAAAGATAAACTCCAGTACTGGTAAAAAAAAAAAAAAAAAAATTCTCACAGAATCAAACGAAACTTACACTGAATGTTCAAGATTACAAATAAGTGACATGTGCCAAACAATTTTGAAAGAAAATGTATACTGGCTGAGTAATGAGCATAGAAAGACAAGGACATCAAGGTAGTACTAGCCCCGACACCATGTGTGTTGTCCCATATATAGCTTTCTATGTGAGTGCTTGTTACTTAACCAAGACTCTGTAGCGACAAATGTTACAGTGCATTCATTTATAATTCACTGGTATACATATTGTGTTTTTAATCCAAAATGGCCGCTTTAGAAGTCATTGAGAGTTCGAGGATTTGGTATTACGCCATGTCCTCAGAACTGGTTTTAACTCGATTTATTATATAACGATGTTTATTCATTAGTATTTTGATCACATGACCAATTAACATAGATGTACGCGTATTTATTCATAAGTATTTAGATCACGTGCCTTATTAACATACATGTGCGCTTGTTTTGAACCAATCGCGCTGTAGTTGATTGGCGCTCTTCTGATTTTCCTGTGCGGGAATCAGTGAGCTGTTTTAATATTGGTATACACACATGCTGTTATTGTGTTGATATTTGTACCTAGAAAATTGTATCCAACGAGGATTGAACTGCTACGTCCCCGGACCATTCCCGGTGGACGTGCTCACCTATTTTCATCTTGTACGTTTTGCAAGATATATTTTGACTCTCTCGATGTTCAACATTGACGACACTTTAATTCACCAGCAGTGAGAATAGAACATTTAATATGATCTAACGTTTTTCTCACCTGCATTATTGTTTGACAACCTTTTATCATCGACTTCATATATATTGTCTCGACATTTGATTCTTCGACCTGCATCGCAAGTCACTGAAGTTGATCTATTGACATTGACTGCATCATCATTGTATTCATCTGTTAACTGATTCATCATCGTCGTCTTCATCGTCGACTTCATCATCGCTGTCTTCACCAGCGTCGTCTTCATCGTCGACTTCATCATCGCTGTCTTCACCAGCGTCGTCTTCATCATTGTTGTCATCATCGTTGTCTTCAACATCGTCTTCATCATCGTGGTATTCACCTAGCGTCGATCATCGTCTGCATATCCTACGCGATCGACAACCAGCTCGTCGACCACTGTTCTCGACTAGCTAGTTTCTACATCTACCTAGAACTTGAAGAAGATCTACTTTGAATTCAACTCCAATGACTCACGTAACGTTAATTATATTGTGATTTATGCTTTGCATTGTTTATCATTGTGAGGCCTTATTTTGACTGACTGAGTGCCTGTTGTTGAGTGCGTACGCTTACTAACACATATTTTACATGTTTATAATTGCACTAGTTCTAGGCCTATGCCTGGTCTACTGATCTAGATCTGCTATAGTCTAGATCCACCGATATATTGTTGTATTCTCGTGTTGTGCATTCCGTACACATACACAAGTAGAGATTTGTTTAGCGGTTTCTTGAACCACAATATTTCGTGCCTATGTAAGTAAATCTAAACGCTGTCTAGCTTAGATTTGAGTAGTATTTTCTTGACTGTTATTATTCATGCAGTGGGAATGATATTTAACTGACTTGTTTTAGTACTGTTTTAAGTTGTACTGAACAGCTAGACTCCTGATATTTCGAGACTTGTATTCAGCGGTAATCATTAATACCATAGTGACTAAGTTGAGTCTCCTTTACATTAATGTGCTGTTGGAAGTTATCTATGTTTGATTATTAATAGTAACTACCAAGGGCCTAGTGATAGTTTAATTGTCTGTCACTGTTGAGATAGACAGAAGAGGTTTCTGATAATTCTGTAATCATTGTATCTTATGTGAAATGATAGAATATAGAACCAGTTTTTAACCATAATCAATTTGTCTGGATGTGATCATTTATTAAGTGTTTTCTTGTCTGGAGGGATACTGCTTTTTAGTAGTTTAATTAAAAAAGGGAATTATGTGGGATTACTAGTTAACACGCAACATAGTCCATACCCCCATGTAGTTTTCTAAATTGGTGACCCCGACGTGATCCCCCTGAGATAAGAAACATTTAGTTAGATTACCTTTGCTTATTAATATTTTTTTTTACCATTAGATAATCACATTTCTTACTGATACATTGAATTTAGTTGTGTGAACAGTGGGCGTGGCGCGGCGTCATGACTGAACCCAATACTCTTCAGCACCAAGTTGCTGCACTCACGAAATTGGTCAAGGAATTGACCGCCACTATCGGTTGCATGCGGAACCGAAGCAGCAGCATGAGCAGCATGAGCAGCAACAGGAAGCGCGACTCATCCGGCTATAAATCAGCGAGCACTTCTGAAGTTTGCTGGTATCATGAGAAGTGGGGTGACAAGGCTCACCAGTGCCGCCCGCCATGCACATATAGCAAGCCGGCGGAAAACAACTAGGCCAGGAGGTGGGCGCGACACCCCTCACTGGCCCTCTTCGTGACGGTCGCTTGTTCTATGTCACAGATAGAGATTCTGGGACACGATTTTTGGTCGATACGGGTGCCGCGGTAAGCGTAATTCCTGCCAACACCGCTGATAAGAGGCACCTTATGCCACTCGTTTTGCAGGCTGCAAACAAGACGCGCATATGCACATATGGGCAGCGTGAGCTCACAGTGTGTATTGGGCTGCGGCGTTCGTTTAAGTGGTCATTCATATTGGCCGATGTTTCGCAGCCTATCCTCGGCGCAGATTTTTTGAGGCATTACGGCTTACTGGTGGATTTGCGCACAAACCGACTTTGGGATGCCACCACTAGTCTGTCCGTACATGGCATCGCCTCCGACTTACCGTCGCTGAATCTCACAATAGTGCAAGTAGACTCCGATTCTGTCTACAAACGCTTACTTGCCGAGTTCACGGAAGTAACTCGGCCCATGTTTAAGAACTGTCCGTTGAAACATGACGTCACACATAGAATACTCACAACCGGCCCACCAGTTTCGGCACGACCTCGACGCTTAGCGCCGGACAAACACAAGATCGCTAAAGACGAGTTTGGCCGGTTACTCGATTTGGGCATTGTCGAGCCCTCAGACAGTTCATGGGCGTCGCCGCTCCACATGGTGCCAAAGAAGTCAGGCGGTTGGCGACCATGTGGCGATTACCGCGCTCTTAATCGCGTGACCGTCCCGGATCGCTATCCCATTCCGCACCTTCACGACTTTGCCGCACAGTTGCGAGACAAGTGCGTATTTTCCAAAGTTGACTTAGTGCGCGCATATCATCAGATCCCCGTACACCCTGATGATGTGAAGAAGACCGCGCTGACAACCCCTTTTGGGTTATTCCATTTCCGACGCATGCCATTCGGACTACGCAACGCGGCGCAAACCTTTCAAAGGTTTATTGATAGGGTCGTCCGTGACCTGCCATTTGTATTCGTGTATCTTGATGATATTCTTGTTGCCAGCGAGAATCCCGAACAGCACGAGACTCATTTGCGCCAGCTGTTCACAAGCCTCCGTGATTATGGAGTAGTAGTGCATCCTGACAAATGCCAGTTTGGAGTCGAAGCACTAGACTTTCTAGGGCACCATGTGACTGCCCAGGGCGTCTCCCCGATGGATGACAAGGTCGCGGTAATTCGCAAATTTCCGCGCCCTACCTCGCTACGCCAGCTGCGCCGGTTCTTAGGCATGGTTAATTTTTACCGCCGATTTATGCCTAAGTGCGCATCCTCGCTGGCCGCCTTGACTGATTTGCTGCGCAAGCAACCTAAGCGCTCTCGAAAGGCGTTAGATTGGTCCCCTGTGTGCGACTCTGCTTTCGCGGCTGTCAAAGAGGACCTCGCGAACGTCACGATGCTTACATACCCGTCTGTTGAGCTACCTACAAGCCTCGCGGTAGACGCTTCCGATCTCGCCGTAGGTGGTGTGTTACAGCAACTCCATGAAGGGGAGTGGCGACCGCTTGCGTTCTTTTCTCGCCGCCTCAAGCCTCCCGAGACTAGGTATAGTACCTTTGGTCGAGAGCTGCTAGCCATTTACCTCGGAATACGCCATTCCCGATACTTCTTAGAGGGGCGTGATTTTTTTGTTTTTACAGACCACAAGCCTCTTACCTTCGCACTCAAGACATCGCCCGATCGACATTCCCCTAGGGAAGCGCGGCAACTCGATTACGTGTCACAGTTTACCTCCGACATACGCCATATTCGAGGCGTTGATAATCAGGTAGCTGATGCACTTTCTCGCACCGAGATTGACTCAGTGCAATTACCGAACTCGATTAACCTGCGTGTAGTCGCGACCGACCAAGTCGATGACGTTGAGCTCGCTGCTCTGCGCTCAGACACGTCAACCTCGCTCAAATTTGAGAAGGTCCTCCTTCCGGAAGGGGACGCGCACATTTGGTGCGACATGTCCACAGGGCATCCGCGGCCGTATGTATCGGTAGCACACCGTCGATCGTTGTTTGACAATCTGCACAATCTCGCGCATCCGGGCATTAAAGCTTCGCAAAAGCTTATAGCGGCCCGTTTTGTGTGGCGGGGTATGAACAAGGACATTTGTACATGGGCGCGTACTTGCATCCCATGTCAGCGCGCAAAGATCCAACGTCATACGCACTCACCGCTTGGCACTTTTGCCAACCCCGATGCCCGTTTTGCACACGTTCATATTGATCTTGTTGGGCCACTACCGCCCTCGAAAGGGCACATTTATCTGCTGACTTGTATCGACAGGTTCACCCGTTGGCCCGAAGCGATCCCGATAGCGGATGCCACTGCCGAGACAGTAGCCATAGCTCTAGTGGAGAACTGGGTAGCTCGCTTTGGAGCTCCAGCCACGATTACGCATGATCGAGGTCGTCAGTTTCAATCTGCGCTTTTCACTGCATTAGCTAATTTGCTAGGTTGTCGGACCATAGCCACCACGGCCTACCACCCGCAGGCCAACGGTATGGTGGAACGGTTCCATCGGCAACTTAAAGCCTCTCTCAAATCTCAACCCGAGCCGAACCGTTGGCAAGAATACCTTCCTTTGGTCATGTTGGGTATCCGCGCAGCTATTAAGGAAGACATCGGAGCTTCCGCTGCCGAACTAGTCTACGGGACGGCGTTGCGTCTTCCAGGCCAGCTGATAGTGCCTACGCGACACGATACTGTTGACCCCGCGGACTACGTCCAACGCTTGAAGGACCATATGTCTGTTTTAGCGCCTACAGCGACACGTAGGTCACCACAGACCAGTTTTGTACATAGGTCTCTCGATACTTGTACGCATATTTTCTTGCGTATCGATGCTGTCCGTAAGCCATTACAGCCTCCGTATTTGGGTCCGTTCAAGGTTCTCAAACGAAACCCGAAGTTTTTCGTTATTGAGCAAAAGGGCAAGCATGTTTCTGTAAGCATTGATCGACTGAAACCCGCATTTTTGGAAAGCGTTTCGGCTAGGACTACCGCGGCTGACGTGCCTCTAGAGGGAGAGCCTACCGTCTCCTCCCCTCTGCGCACAGCACTTCGCGCAACCTCTGCGCCTGCTCCTGCACCTGCTCCTACGCCTGCTCCTGCTCCGGTGAAATCGCAACCTGCTGCGCGTGTCACACGTTCAGGCCGCCACGTCCACTGGCCGCAAAGGTACGTTCAGGTTCACTACATTGAACGTGTCGCATAAATAGTGGTTATTTTCATGTATATTAATGTATTTTGTACATATGTTTCCTTTATATTTTTAATTGTGTATTTTCGCCCCTCGGAGCTTACGCAAGCTCGGGTCTAGTAGGGGGGTTAATGTAGCGACAAATGTTACAGTGCATTCATTTATAATTCACTGGTATACATATTGTGTTTTTAATCCAAAATGGCCGCTTTAGAAGTCATTGAGAGTTCGAGGATTTGGTATTACGCCATGTCCTCAGAACTGGTTTTAACTCGATTTATTATATAACGATGTTTATTCATTAGTATTTTGATCACATGACCAATTAACATAGATGTACGCGTATTTATTCATAAGTATTTAGATCACGTGCCTTATTAACATACATGTGCGCTTGTTTTGAACCAATCGCGCTGTAGTTGATTGGCGCTCTTCTGATTTTCCTGTGCGGGAATCAGTGAGCTGTTTTAATATTGGTATACACACATGCTGTTATTGTGTTGATATTTGTACCTAGAAAATTGTATCCAACGAGGATTGAACTGCTACGTCCCCGGACCATTCCCGGTGGACGTGCTCACCTATTTTCATCTTGTACGTTTTGCAAGATATATTTTGACTCTCTCGATGTTCAACATTGACGACACTTTAATTCACCAGCAGTGAGAATAGAACATTTAATATGATCTAACGTTTTTCTCACCTGCATTATTGTTTGACAACCTTTTATCATCGACTTCATATATATTGTCTCGACATTTGATTCTTCGACCTGCATCGCAAGTCACTGAAGTTGATCTATTGACATTGACTGCATCATCATTGTATTCATCTGTTAACTGATTCATCATCGTCGTCTTCATCGTCGACTTCATCATCGCTGTCTTCACCAGCGTCGTCTTCATCGTCGACTTCATCATCGCTGTCTTCACCAGCGTCGTCTTCATCATTGTTGTCATCATCGTTGTCTTCAACATCGTCTTCATCATCGTGGTATTCACCTAGCGTCGATCATCGTCTGCATATCCTACGCGATCGACAACCAGCTCGTCGACCACTGTTCTCGACTAGCTAGTTTCTACATCTACCTAGAACTTGAAGAAGATCTACTTTGAATTCAACTCCAATGACTCACGTAACGTTAATTATATTGTGATTTATGCTTTGCATTGTTTATCATTGTGAGGCCTTATTTTGACTGACTGAGTGCCTGTTGTTGAGTGCGTACGCTTACTAACACATATTTTACATGTTTATAATTGCACTAGTTCTAGGCCTATGCCTGGTCTACTGATCTAGATCTGCTATAGTCTAGATCCACCGATATATTGTTGTATTCTCGTGTTGTGCATTCCGTACACATACACAAGTAGAGATTTGTTTAGCGGTTTCTTGAACCACAATATTTCGTGCCTATGTAAGTAAATCTAAACGCTGTCTAGCTTAGATTTGAGTAGTATTTTCTTGACTGTTATTATTCATGCAGTGGGAATGATATTTAACTGACTTGTTTTAGTACTGTTTTAAGTTGTACTGAACAGCTAGACTCCTGATATTTCGAGACTTGTATTCAGCGGTAATCATTAATACCATAGTGACTAAGTTGAGTCTCCTTTACATTAATGTGCTGTTGGAAGTTATCTATGTTTGATTATTAATAGTAACTACCAAGGGCCTAGTGATAGTTTAATTGTCTGTCACTGTTGAGATAGACAGAAGAGGTTTCTGATAATTCTGTAATCATTGTATCTTATGTGAAATGATAGAATATAGAACCAGTTTTTAACCATAATCAATTTGTCTGGATGTGATCATTTATTAAGTGTTTTCTTGTCTGGAGGGATACTGCTTTTTAGTAGTTTAATTAAAAAAGGGAATTATGTGGGATTACTAGTTAACACGCAACATAGTCCATACCCCATGTAGTTTTCTAAAACTCTGTCAAATTTATTATGATATTGATGACTCCAGAACCTTGCAGTGCACACCAATACTTAAATGCTAGATGATCAACTGTTTCTGATCCTTTCCACACCTTTTCTTTCACAATGCAATCGCATTACCAGTACTAAAGTTTATCTTTAAATGTGCCTCGGCGCCTGATGTTTATTCTGTCTCCATTGGCGTAGTAAGCAGCGGAGTAACACGTAATTAAAATGTCTGATTACTTATCCAAGTGAAGTTCATGCTTCTTGTCATCTCCTTTCAAACTGCCGTTTAAGCCCCCCTCCCATATACGCCCGGGCTACTAATATATCCCGGTTCGTTTAACATAACAAAAATAACAAAATTAACGCAACCATTTCATCTAATTGAAAGGTGATCTCAACGGCAGTATTAATGATCTTGAGTCTCTCTCTCTAAATATTATATAATTTTTTCTGAAGTCCCTTACAATAAGCTATGCCTTTTTCTTTGAATTAAAATATAATACTACTATACAGTACTACAACATAAAGTATGATAAAAATGATAATAATAACAATAATAACAATAATAATAATAATAAAAATAATAATAGTAATAACAACAAATATATCATAATTTATACTTACGATCAAAAACAGTCAGTTCTCCTAAATTGCCACAGGAGAAAACCCTGTTCTCAAGGCACGAGCTAGCACAACATGAAGTACGAGGTCCATAATATAAGCAACTGGAGTTTGAGCCAACGTCAAAAATTAATCCGCAGAAACACTCCTTGCTTTTAGTAACAACACCAGCATAAGGTATGGACAACATTTTGCAGGATTCAATGCACGACTCGGTAGTCAGATTGGGGTTGTTAATGGAGTACAATTGGTAACAACCGTCTGGTGAAAATGTTGAAGGTGATAAAAAGAATAAAAATAGCCACAATAAATACAGTTATATAGCAGTGTACAGAGTGAGATCCCTGCCCCTACCCCCCCCCCTCCCCCCCAAAAAAAACCTTCACAATTTTTACCGAACAACAATGAGAATGTAAAATCCAATTGCGCTTTTTTGGCGAAGTGAAGAACAAAACAGCATTCGAAATAAGAATTCAGTTCTACCAAGGGCGTAAATCGCAGGTGACGGGCCGGTGGTTTAAATACCCCCACTTTTCAGGGAGGGGGTGGCCTGTACAAATACACCTCAACTTTCAATACAGGGGGGGGGGGGGGTAGGTATACTTGGTTGTTGAAAATTTTATGATAAAAACCAGTTTAAGTGACTTTGAAGTTGTGGAAATATTCTTTGAAATAATGCTAAAATACTACAAAATAAATTAAGTTCGTCCTATAATGACTTGTGTGCGACTTTTTTTTCTCTTCTCTGAAATATCATATTCATCCACAATTGTATTTTCCTTGATTGCAAATCACATAAGACGGTGGATCATGGAAACATCTCACCTACTTTGGGAACGAGGTGGAGCAGATAGTCGCCATTGTGTGAGGGGGGGGGGGGGCTGACCAAGCAGCCCAATTCAAGTTCAAAGAAACTGATTTCCACGGGCAGTAAATGAATATTCGTGAATTTGTGCAAAATGTTAAAAATTTCTCTCATTATACAAATTATTTTAGTTAAATAGGTTTAGAACGCACCTCTATAACAAATTTCAGAGCAATTTTTTTTCAGCTGATAAAATTATGGAATGTATTTTACATTAGGTTTATTTATTTATTTACTGCTTCTAATACCAGGCGCGGATCCAGGATTTCTTAGGGGAGGGGGCCCACTTTTTTTTTGCTCCCGAAAATTTGAAAATCGCGCCGGCCGAAAAGTCGCTCAGGTGGGGGGGGGGGGGGGGGGGGGGGGGTTGTGAGCACTTTTTTTTTTGCTCTCGAAAATTGGAAAATTTGCACCCCCCCCCAAAAAAAAAAGAGCTAAAAATCACGTTTTTTTACACGCTTTTTTCCCAGGGGGGGGGGGTCTGGTCCCCCCGGGCCTCCTGGATCCGCCACTGTCTACTACACATATTCCATTACTACTGATCACTAGTTATTATAGTAAAATTAATGATGATAATAATAATAATAATTAACGATATCAATACAAAACATAATGGTATTAACTAAAAATAAAATGAATTATAAAAATGAAAATAAAATTATTAATGATGATAAAGATGATAGTAGTGACGATAACAATATTATAGTAATATGAATATAATATAATGATATAGGCGAAGAAGATATCCAAAATTATCTCTTCAACTTACCAGATGACTGCCCTTCAGACTGAGATGTATAAGCCAAAACCAGTATTATCGGTACAATGTAGAACAGCATGCGGTAGGTATCCATAGCTAGTTACAGAATAATCAACAAATTTTTTTTTTTTAAATACAACTAGATTAAATTATTAATTTAGTTTGTTCCTTTGCCCGATGTTTTACAACAGTCATATAATCAGTTGGTTCCACTTATTTTCTTTTATCAAAATGACGTCAGGAGAATGATCAAAACTGCTCGATGAAGCAATATCTCAAATGAAAATGACTTTTCGCTTTGGCAATCTTTATTATAATAACTGACAAGGTAAAAGTGGCACTCCCTGCAGTTACTCGCCTTATATCCCAGTATAGCTCCCTTGGAGAGCTGCCAAAGGGATTACCAGTATCCAACCAATTCCAAGTACCAACATATCATTCATTGCCTTCTACAGGAAATGACAAGTAAAATACAAATGTAGATATGATTGCCTTATTGGTACAACATGGATATCACCACGACTATGTTGTGCACTGAAAGTAAAGCTAAAGTAAATATTTGGACCCCAGCATTGAGCAACAATATTTCATTTCCTCTATCGCTTTCACTCCTGGCTTAAAGCTGAAAATACTTTCACATTTCATGTTTTCTCAACTTACTCAACGTGCGACGTATATTATCTGTTTTTAGCGAAAACGTATTACCAAAAAACGTGATGACATTTTTTTTCTTCTTTTTTTTTCTTTCTTTAAGTCAATCATCCCCCTACTTGACACTTTATTTCGGACTTGTGCCTCTCCTCCGCCAGAGAATCCTAGATCCTTCACTGCCCCTGAAGACAAGTTGAAGACAATTCCTGAGATAATAATGTCATTTTGGCCCGGACATTGATTCTAGACATTGACCAATACTTAATGCATGCTTTTCTCCCAAAGTCGAACCATACATTTATGTTCAAGGAAAATAAAAGAAACTGCATTGTTTAGTACAAGAAAGGAAAAAAACAAAAGAATAGAAAAGAAAAGAAGAGAATAGACTTAAAAGGAAAGAAAAGAAGAGAAAAGAAAAGAAAAGAAAAGAAAAGAAAAGAAAAAAAGAAACAAAGAAAGGAAAAAAAAGAAGAAAAAGAATAGAAAAGAAAGAAAAAGTATATAAAAGAATAAAACATGATTCATATTTCATATTCATATTCAAATTTATTGTCCAATGATTGGAAATTTGTTTCATTTGCATGTCAGTACAAGGTTACACATTATAAACATCAATAAGATACATTATGGGTACAGAGTAGAATATTTAACTTGGACATAAGTAACAACAAATGCGATAGTTCAACATGCAGACTAAAATTCGGTTCATAAATTCAGACTAAGTAGTTAAATTCAGTTCAAGTTCGGATTAAATTCATTCGCAATTCAGATTAAATACAATTAAAAATTTATACCAATTCAATTCGTAATTCAGATCAAATCCATTTCAAATCCCGATCACATTCAATTCGTAATTCAAATTAAAATATAATTAACAAAATCAAATCACATTCAATTTATAATTCAAACTAAGTAGTAAAATTAAATATCTTAATTCGGGTTAAATTAAGTTCACAATTCAAATTCAATACAATTCATGATTCAGACAAATTCATGATGACATCATAGTAAATACATAATTTTATAGTTTCAGTTTTCTTGCAGATGTAACTGTTTTGCTGAATCATCATTCACAATTGTTGTTTCCTTTATGTGTTTCCTGTCAAATGTTAATGTTGACTATCTCAATTGTATTGCTGATGTTAAATACGATGTACACTGGTTTTATAAAAACGTTTCATATAGTGTTTCGGTCGGTTCAAAGGATAAATTCACACGTATTTCTACAGTGCGTCCAAGAAAAAAGAAAAGAGTTAAAACAAGACTTCTCTCCCAAAATAAATGTTATCATATTTCCCCCAAAAGTCATCTTAGTAGATAGCTATTAAACGGTCTGTTCTATAAAATGACACCAACAAATCTGACAATAATTACGCTTGAGTGAGCAAAAGCCCTTTCGGTGAAAGGGTGGAAAATATTTACTTGACGAATACTGATAATAATTGTCCTGGAGGTGAGGGTATCAACAAGTTGAGAGCGATTAAAAAGTTTACAGCTGCATAAAGTACCCTCAGATGATTATATTAACTTACTTTCAACAACAAAAGTCAAGACAAAAAGTGTCTCTATTGTGAAATGTCAAGTGACATGTGAAGCGTCATTCAAAGTCGTTCAACTTTCTGGAAAAAAGAGGCACATACAAAGGAAAACCTCAAAGCCGAAAATATACCATTGTTAACATTGGTATATACCCCTACATTGTGATTATTATCAGGGATGATTTCAATGTTTGTTTGTTTCTTTAGATGGTCCCTGATATTGCTTAAGCACCATACATGAACTTTGCGGTCGGGTGGGATAGTCTGAATATTTATTTCCGAGCGAGCGAAGTGAGCGAGCAAAAAAAAAAGATTTGTGTCGTCGCAGTGCGAAAAATTCTCATAAAGGGAAAATAACTAAATGAGTTACTAATGTTCCAAAAGGAACACATGGGAGAACAGTGATTTTTGCAAAATGCTGAACAAAATTTAAAACGGCATCAGATGTAACCTGATGTAATCTAAATATGGCATACTTCCATATTGATTATCAAGAAATAAAACAGCAATCAATCTATAAATTAAACTTTTGAATACCTCTCCATTATCCATTCAATTACTCCATTCATCGTTCATCAAATTATTATTCAATCAATCAGTCAATTAACCAACCAATCAAACAATTAGTCGGTCATTCAACCAACCAATCAGACAATTAGTCAGTCAATTAATTATTCAAATAGTCATTCATTCAATCAATCAATCAATCAGTCAGTCAGTCAATCAATCAATTAACCAACCAATCAAACATTTATTCGGTCAATCAATCAGTCAATCAATCTATTGCTTATTTAATCAATCAGTCATTCATTCATTCAATCAATCAGTCAATCAACCAACCAATCAATCAATGAGTTGGTCAATCAATCAGTCAATCAATCAATTGCTTATTCAATCAATCAGTCTATCACTTCACCAACTAACCAAACCGCACATTTAAAAACAAAATATATATCTCTAGCTGAAGTTTATACACCCAGAACAAACTGCAATCCCTATAAAGTCATTTTTATTCTGTTCACCTCGTTGCAATGTTTGAATACAAAAATAGTACTGATCTTAGGAAAAATATATTTTGATTCCTTTTATAAACGCTCACAAATTGAATTATATAGTACTCTGAATAAGATACACAATGCAGTATAAGAACTAATTTCATTATTACTATAAAACTGAAATTTGTGTCTAAAGTACCGGTACTGAGTTTAGAATAGCTAGCCACAATGTACATGTAGATATGCTATTTACAACAATTTTGATGTTGTGAAGTTATTATAGGTTGATAACAATTCACCATAGAGAACTTGCTTTTTGCATGGGAATTTGAAAGACATATTTACATTGATATTGTGTGACACATCAAACATGTATTCTTGTCAGTGTTCCACTAAATTAGGTGGGAAGGACTTAGCATTAAATGAGCAATGTCTATACTCCTAATTCCTATATTTCTAACTATGCTGTATACTTTAACCATACACCCAGCACTATACCTATCCCTAACACATACCAAACCAAATTGAGACATAATCCTAAACTTGATACCGTTGACAAAAACAGATGCTGCTGGGGTCAATCTTGCATCAACCAACTAATGCCGCAAAGTGGTCCTAGAAGTTAAGGTTTTACAAAATAGACATAAATGAGGTTTTGATTTTTTATAATTATTTTCTGAGAAGCTGCAAGGTATATGACCTCAAAGGTAATGATATTCATACAACTTATGGGTTTATGAGATTATAAGTTGTCCATGTACGCTTTAAACCATCAAAAGATTTACAACAATTCAATGTATGATTCTAATAATATTATCAGGCAGGTATTAAATGACAAATCTCAAAGTAATATTTTATTTGCAAACATGAAGTTATGCAGTGTACATATATATATACCAAATCAAACTATGTAATCTTTCTAAACCCTGACCTTTGTAACACTTTCCAATAATCTTGTTGGGAAAAAAACGGAAAAAAAAGTGAAAATCTCATTTCAGAAAATACATTTCCTTGACTACCTGAAAGACCCATTAAATGATTGGCTCGATTTAACAATTTTTTTACTGCAAAATCTCACCTTTTAAAGTCCTCTTCCACCCAATTACAATAATGACATTCTTTACTACCAAATACAAAGTTAATGTTGTACATCAAAGTTTACGTTTTGGAATGATATCACTTGAAAGAAATGGTAGTACTGATTTCACAAGTTTTGGCAACACATATAAGAGCAAAAATAAACACAGAAATATGTACAGGCACAAAAAGGTGGGACAGGCATATTCAATGCCAATGGACAGTGAACAATACAATTTATACAAATAAGAAGCTTGCATATAGGCTAGTGATCTCTTCAACTGCTTGATCCTTAAATATACAAATAACACAGAAGCACAGACCTGCATAGACTTTAATGGCTAGTTGCATATATTACACTAAGGGTTGATGATTAGGCCTAAAAAAACACGATGTTGTATTGCCCTTTGCGACCGACCCCAAAATCTTTAAATCTATGGTCGGCTGTTAAAAAAAAAAAAACTTTTTTTTTTCTTTACAGTTTTTAGCAAGAAAATGTAATAAAGCATTCAAAACTGGGATATATCGGCCCAAAGAGGGAGAAAAAGAAAAAAAAAGTAAAAAAAAAAAAAAGGTTTTCGACTGCCCGACCCATGTTTTGGTACCTAAAGGGCAATACAACATCTTTTTTGTTTAGGCCTTATAGTGGTATTGGATCCAGGATTCTAGGAAACCCAAGATGTAGATCTGACCAATTCATAAATGCCAGCAAACAAATGTGCTTTCTGATATTTTGACATTGTCATGAATACAGTAGAAATGCTTTATCAATCTGGCTATTAAAGAATACGAGATGAAACAGCCCTGGCAGATTAACAAACATGAACAGTGTTTAAGAAGGGACAATGAATGTTCACCGTCAATACGAATAATACTTCTATGTTTGCATAGCTGTAAAATCATTGATATCACTGAACCAAGAAGAATAGTTTTAAAGGAGTCCTCCACACTGGTATAGTGTATCAAGAGACCTCTACAGCGAATAAGGCAAGGTAGAAAGAGGCCACAATGCCAGAAACACATTACAGAGGTTACCGTAAGAAGAACATCAATATATAAAAACGAACTTTCAAAACAAAGTGATCAATCCCCATAGTCCCAGCTTGTATAAACTATGTGTACATTTTCATAAAGGAAAATGATTTCACTTGAAGATAATATGGCAGCTCTGTATGAAACTTTTACAGTAAATAAGCAAATATATACCCCACCCTGTACAACAAAAATATCTGTAGCAAAGAAAATCAAACAAAACTCAATATTGCTTCTCTTCACAAAAATTAGGCTTTTAAAGCCTAAAGATGGAAACTCACTATGCATGTACCTGTACATTATGTTCGTGACCTCTGAACTCTCAGCAGCAAGCATATTAGTACCAAATAACTCTACATTATAATTCGTCATGCTTATCCTCTTCACCGTTAACGTTGTGCTCCTTCTCTTCCTCTTCCACTTGATTCAGCTCTTCATTCCTTCCCTCCTCTTCTTTCTCTTGCAATTTCTTTTCATCGCACACCGGCATACTATCCAGATCTTCTACGTACACGATTTCACCTTGTTCCATCTTTCCGGACCTCTCGCACTTTTCTTCCACTTCATCTTCCTCTGCTTTAGTTGATTCCTCGTCGGGGGCGTTGAAATGCGTCACGCCAAATTCTTGGAAGATGCCTTTGGCTGCAAACCGCTTGTACCACAGGTTTTCGATGGTGGGGTCGTGGGCGAAACCCTTGTTGAACTTCTCAAAGGCCTCGTCACCGTTCTGCATGATCATGCGGGCGGTTATCTGATTAGTACCTTCTGGATCCAACATGGCGAGGATCTGTTTTGTCATGGAAAAAATTTGAAAAATAAAAATAGGATGAGAAATAATAGTCCTCAAGGTAAGTATTCATTGAGGAATGGATGTTTGAGGATTGCCTTACCTGACTGCTAAGAAATCATGTTTATGCTTGTAAGTAAGCAAACATGGGGACAGACGCATTTTAGTAAGCAAATAATAATAATACACAACATTTATTAGGAACTAAGTACAGGTATTTCTAGGCGCACCATTGTCTGACTAAAAATTAACAACCAAAACTTATAATAAACACATAAAATAGGGGATAGACGCCTTTAAGTCCACTCCTGGGGCCTTGGTAATGAGGATTGAAGCCTTACCAAAGCGCACAAGCGCATTGACTTGGTTTTAAACCCGGGACCTCTCGATTACGAGACCACTGCTTTACCAATGAGCCATCGCGCCTCCTTTTAATTCATTTGGAAAAGAAAATTAAGAATAATGATTCAACAGACAAATTATTCACTAAACAGGCGAGTTCATGTGGTGGTGGTTATTTTACCTGACTGCTAAGAAAGCATAAATGCTTGTGAGTAAGCAACCAGACGTCCAGCGGCTTTAGGTTCTCTTCGAGGGACATGGTAATGAGGATTAATGCCTTACCAAAGGTCCCTATAGCACATCGACTTGGTTTCGAACCCGGGTCACCGGATCATGAGACCACTGCTCTACCGACTGAGCTATCGCGCCTCCTCATGATACCATAGGTGGAAAGTCTTACCTCTCTTGCGACCTTCTCACTGCCTCCAATGTAGATGGTGTAAATCTTGATGAAGTCTGATCCCTTGAATGGCTGAGAAGGGTCTTTACCTCGTAGCATGGCTAGAGCACCCCTAAACAAGAAAGCACAAAGATAACACCCATTTGATTCATGCAGTAAAAGCAGGGGCATGTCTAGCAGGAAGTTGAAGGGGGGGGGGGGAGGGCGGAGGGGGTGAGGTGACAACCCTCATTCAAATCTCACACTGTCAGCGACTTATTCAAACTACATTCTATGTTGGCAAGCATAAATTGAAGACATATTCCTTTTCCTTGCTTGCAAATAACAAAATAGAAACTATTTTCTATTACTTGCTCAAAATCATTAATTAATTTATTGACAGTTAATATCATACGAGATGAGAAAATATCGTAAGATATGGTATTAAAGAGAGACAACACATTGTAGCATATGAATAATCTCAACATTCTTCAATTTTCTGTTCTCAATTATACATTCTAAATAAGTCTATTCTTATGAGTATGACTTGTTAATGTCAACACTTGTATGGATACTTAGCCCTATTCTAACCAGGCTATTTCAGACCAGGTTTTTACCGGGGGTGGAGGGGGGGGGGGGGGGAGGGGTTAAGAGAGTAGTATGGGGTTAACTTAAAACTACTTGTAATCCAGAGATGTTATAGTATTAATGACTGCTTTGCGTATAAAAACAACTATTTCTCGAATATTAAAGCAGTCATTAATACCTTTATATGCCGAAAAAAAATAGACTAAAAAATAAAAAATAAAAAATACTTTTTTTTTTGGTCGAAGATGAGATTCGAACTCTTGCGTACAAAAGGTGATGTATCTAAAGTCAGCGCCTCAGACCTCTCGGCCATCGCGCGTTATTAACATGCATGGCAGTTTTGTACAATATATACATTAAAATGGATTGAAACCGGCTTCGCGTGTGATGAATGCTTCGCAAAAGCTCCATATACGGACTCTTCTTTTACTTTTGCAATGCATATTGGCACGAACTTAGATCAAGATCTATCGGCAGATGTTGTTTTTTTTGTTTTTGGAAGTTTATTTTCGTCTTCATGTCAACAATGCAAGATAAAATTGTCGGTAAGATCGATCGAGATTCAATTGTATTGAAATTACCGACCAATTATTCGCACACATACGGTATCCTCCATCGCTCAAACCATTTTTTAACACGTAAACCTATGGGGTAACCATGGAGACTGACCTATTTTTTTAATAACCATGGTTATTAAAAATATTAAATGTTTTAAGCATGGTTACCGGGAATTTTACAGGAACAGTTGACGTTTATGAATGCAATTTCGACCAATCAGATGGCTGGATTACTTAAGTGAGGTATATAATAATTTCTATTACAGTGAATTCATACCCACACACACAAACATATCTGGTGTGGATTGCAAACTCATACGTACGAGGACTGTTATTACATGTTCAAAGACAAATGTTTGTAGGAATATAACAACCCGATGACGATCTGGAAATTTACTGCATAACCGAGGACCTACTTTTTTAAAAGAAACATATCCCCTCTATGAAAGAGCTCAAAATTTTAAAAATTTCACAGGATTTTTTAACAGAAGACGTCCTCCTTTGGCGAGTTGCCGACAAAGTGAAGGTACATTTCTTACGAATGTCCTTGATACCCACGCACACACATAAAACAAAAGTTTACTATGTCTGGTAACCCTCTAATATATCAATATATAAATAATAACTTCCTCAATTTCCTCAAAATATAAATGCAGTTAAATTTCAAAATTAAATTTTTGTCTTCCTCAAATGTATAAATTACTATTAAGATTTGTTTATTACAAATTTAACTATGTTTTGTATACATTTTACATTGCATTTTGTTGGAAATGAAAAAATAAAAATGAAATGAAAAAAATGAACTTACCAGATAGCATCCTTGTCTAAGTGATTGTACTCAAAATCTTCTCGGTTGGAAGCATCCGAAGGGTCAATGATCTCCACAAGATTCTTCAGAGTTTCCAGGGGTAAGGAATCCAGTTCCTCTACCGGGATATAGCCCCGCCCATCGGTATCTAGAAGCTTGATAAACTGGATTGAAATGGGAGAAATCAATGATGATTAATAGACCGGATAAGATTCTTGAGAGTTTGCAGGGGTAAGGAATCCAGCTCCTCTACCGTGATATAGCCCCGCCCATCGGTATCCAGAATCTTGATAAACTGGATTGAAATGGGAGAAATAAATGATGATTAACAAACTTGACAAGATTCTTAAGAGTTTGCAGGGGTAAGGAATCCAGCTCCCCTACCGTGATATAGCCTCGTTCATCGGTCTCCAGAATCTTGATAAACTGGATTTAAATGGGAGAAATAAATGATGATTAATAGACTTGACAAGATTCTTTAGAGTTTGCAGGGGTAAAGAATCGAGCCCCTCTTTCGTGATGTAACCCTGTTTATCGTTATCAAGTATTGTTAATTGGCGCCGATTACACATTTACACATCTAAATAAAAGTTTGAAATAAAACAATTTAACATAAAACTCAAATAGGCAAAACAAAAAATATTTTCTGTGAGAAATTACATCATCTTCCAATCATTAGATTTTTATTTCTAGCCATCTAATAAAAGAACTTACCTCTAAACGTTGGTTCACGAGGACTTCTTCATCATTCAGTTCTCCCTGCACAAAAGGAGAAGAAGAATAACAAGATCACCAATCTTATCAATATCTAATTGTGTTTTCAAATGATTGTATTGTAAACAAAAAATATATCAAATCATCTACCTAAAAATTCAAAACTTCTAACATGAAAGGGTGTATTACTGCATTATAACCTCAAACACATAGGCCCGAATTCACAAAGCAAGGTTTGAGTTCAGACCAAGGTTTGAGCTCAAACCTCCTTTTGTTTCGCCAAACCTCCTTTTGTTCTTTACAAACCAGGTTTGTAAAAAATGCGTAAAACGCGTCATATGACGTACGAAAACCAAGGTTTGTCGACAAACCTCCTTTGTGAATTCGGGCCTTAGTGCATAGACGTCACTCACTTTGTGATGTGTTTTTTTCCGTTTGCAATATGCATAGTCTTAAATGTACAACAAATTCTACCTTCCTTGGGTTCAATCACATTCACTTAAAATCATACCACGTATCTGAACAATGCACCAACAAAATGAACTGCCCAGTGTCATCAATATATTTTCAGATTGTGCAAAATAGAAACTTGTCATATTTTGGGGGTCATAATGTATTATGGGCATCACATTTTCTGGTACAGAGAAAAAAGGGGTAAGTAATACCTGTATGAAATTACTTGTAAATTCCTCCAACCAAATCTTGCCGGTTTTATCAGCAGTTGTCTTCATGACAGTTCTGAAAAGAAGGAAATTTCAATGAAATTTGATATAGTAACATTAATAAAGAACAGGGTGAGTACTTATACAGCATCATATCCATTACACAGAATGCTTGAAGATGGAGTGATTTAATGCACATACTTCTGTGAGCATTTATACAGGGAAATTCTGTATCCCAATATCCATTGTACGACGCATGCTCAATCGACAATTGCTCTCCGGTTAATATCCTACACTAAATGTTTACCTAGATAACCAAGGCCTAACCCCACCCTGAACCTAACCTAAAACCAAATTCTACACCTAACCTAAACTCTATCTTTGACAAAATAAAACCTGGAGCAGTATTCTGCAGAGTATATTGTTAGAGCACAATAACATTTCAGTGTCTTAATTAAAAAATTGTACTTTTGCACGAAGCTCTGTTAATCAACACCTAAAAAGTATTTTGTAAGAAGACACTATATGTTCCTCATACAAATCAGTACCTCAGCATGTGGACATCCATATGGCCTTGCGCGAGCTCTCCCTGACCACTGTAGCGCCACAGTACAGACGACTCACTCATGGGTTTGAAAACATTCTCAGATTCCTCACAGCCAGAGGGGTCAAAGGTCAAATAGTGTGAGAACCAGATGGATACGGCGCTGTTCATGTAACCCCTTGACCTCACCTGATGTGTATAGCCTGGAAAATATACAGAGGGAAGATTTCGTTAGAAATAGACATTGTTGTAATTCAAAAAGTCTTTAACAAGGGTTCAGTGACACAAAGACGTGACTCCATATTTTGCCAAAATGAGTATTTGATATCAAAAAGTTAAACAAATATGGGCTTTCCAGGAAACACAAAGACTTAACTCCACCCAACACCCCATTGAAGTCAATAGCTAGTGAAATATAGACTTAACTCCTTAAGGCCCAAGTGCTCTGTGACACATAAACCAAGTTTTTCTCAAAAATGGCCAAAATGGAATTACGTCTTTGTGTCACTGACCTCTTGATAATATCTAGGTAGAAGTCTTTGTCAAACAAAAAACTGGATATATTCGGTAATGTATTTGTGAATGGAATACATTTGAGTATTTAAGTACAGAAGTAGGTACATGCCATAATCTTTAGGCAAGTAATAAGCCCCCACACAGTACCAGATCACTGACCTATAAAACAGACTGCTGTGCATGGGAGTAAATGTCTACGTGCCACAACCAAATGAGTAGAAAAACAGTTTAGTCAAAATGACTTCATAATGGAATCACAGGTATTACCTTAAACAGGGATTCCAGTGCAGCTAGGGTAGAACAGAATAAGTTGAGGTAAAATTGTTGTATACATGTACATACTGGAAACTATTGCACACTTTTTTTTTATTAAAGTATGTGAGATAGCAAGAATAAATCAGGAACAAAAGAACTGCAACCAATCATGAGTGAGTTTTTAGTAATAACTCACCGCTTGGCATGTAGATGCAGTCTCCTTTCTCAAGAATCACTCTGTCAAATAGTAGGTCCTTGACTTTGGGGTGCTTCTTATAGTCTACATCATCTACCTCTACTTCTGAGTATCCCCCAAACTCATAGCGTGAGTCCTCAGACATGTACAGCTGTTCTTTCTGAGAAAAGATACGTTTGATAAGCTCATTTACCAAAGCAGAACAATTCAGAGCCAGACAGATATGTGTGATTTATAAGCTATATAATATTATATCCCTTATCGTAAGATTGTTGCATTAGGTGTGTACACAACAAGAAAAAGAATAGTTTGACTGTAAAAGACGTTTCCTGCCGACTAGATCAAAATAGTTCATTTTTATTGATGACGTCACGCATAGTACCTTTTTTTCCCTAGGGAAAAAGGGTACTATGCGTGACGTCACAATAAAAAAACGCATATTCTTGAACTTTGCGTTTTCCCAGCGAGCGCGTACATGATTTCCAATGCCTCTGCGCGGTCAACCCCCGCGGTGTCACGGCGCTAGCTCAAGCCATATGCAATTTACGCTGTGCGATAACTGCACTACACTAGCGCCAGCTAAACATTTTTACATCCTTCAATGTTTCATTTGAGCCGTGCAATTTTCTTTATTTCTTTTCGATCTGAATGTAGATGTGAATGTGAATATAAGGGTCATGTTATTACAGAAGTGTACAAGGAATAATACAGATGGAAGGGATATAAAACAAATATAAAATGACTCATTCTCGGAACAAGCTAAAACTATTCGCACTCAGGAACATCAGTACTTTTCTAGAATAGAACTAGTTGATGTTCCTTCGATGCGAATAGTTTCAGCTAGATCCTCGAGTGTCATTGTATATTTGTAAACTATAGCCATCAATAAAAACTTTCTTGTATGAATATCATGAGGAATATTTCACGATATACAATTCAGAGAATTAAAAGCATTGAAATAAGCATTGTTATCACTGTTCGGCACTTTACTTACGGTATATTGATTTGTGTTATCTGTTGATAACAAGAAAAAGGATATTGATGGGAAAAAAGATTGGATATCATGCCTTGATGCATAAAATAACATCAGTCCGATAATGATTGATTTTTATTACTGTGTATGTATTGCCATTTCTTTTGTGAGGGGCGCCTCAAACCAACTTCATATAAAAAAAACAAAATGAAAACTAAACTCTGATAAGACCTGCAAAAAAAAAAAAAAAAAAAAAAAAATAAGAAAAAGAAAAAGAAAAAAAATTACACAATGCTAAGAGATTTCACTAAAATAGCTCTGATGAACAAAGAAGCATTTTAACTTCTGGATGAGATATATTATTTAGTTGTAATTCTAATTTCCTTTGCAGGACATTAATCTACAATTGCCACACTCAACCCAGGTGAGGTAAATGGGTACCTGAAAGGAATTAAGGAATTAAGTCCTTGAAATGCTAGAGCGCCATAATGTCAGCCATGCTAAAGCCGGAGAAATAATTTTCCAAGAGACGGTAATGTGATATGCGCTTTACAAGAACAGAATATTTGTTATTATTATTATTATTAATTATGTGACTAGCACTGCTTACCTGATTTGGGTCAGCAATGATCCACTGCTTGGTTCCATTGAATACACAGTGGACAGAGCTGTACGGATCACGATGAAGCAAAGTCTTCCCTCCTCGAGAACTCACAAACAAGTGAACTTCCTTGGGATTCAAGTGAGGATAACAAAAATCAAGCATTGTTCAATGATCAGCAGTCCAGAAAATGAGTATTACATCTACATGTATATCCATTCGTTCATAAAAAACCTAATCTTGCAGAAAAGGCCCAGGTGTTTTTTCAGCATACCCTTTGCATTTTACATTTGCATATTTATGGTAATTTATGCAAATAAGGTCATAAAATTCACATTTTTGCCCATAAATTACACATTCATATTTAACCATCCTTTCTCACTACATATATTTGTTAGACCATTTGGAATAATAATACAACACAAAAAATTGAAAAACCAGGGTTATTCCTTATGTTATCTATTGTTTTGATAATTTCTTATGTATTTCTTTGTTTTTTTAACTTATGTATTTTATTGTTTTTGTTCTTTTACTTCATTTCCAACTATAATTCAACTATTTTGACCCCAAAATAAACACCTAAACTATAAACAAGACCAAATAACCAATGTTTTATCTCCTTATTTGAAAAATGAGATTTCCATATGTTTTGTACACAAATCACAAAAATGAGCGATTTTCGGACTGACATGCAAAGACAAAAGGACACGTGACTTTGTAATGGTAGGTCCGATTTTCGAAAAATTTCTTTCAAAAGATGCGCAATACTTGAAAGAGAAAAGTCACAAAATATCAGTGCAAGATTTTCTTGCATTAAAAAATTATCGCGAAAAATGCAGCTTTCCTTTGCCACCTTCAAAGATTCCTTGCCTATTTCCTGTGGCTACTTGACACTTTGTTGACAGGAAACTGTTTGACATCCTATTACGAAACCGTCATAAGTACAAGTTTGCCAACACGCTATTGAGACACGTGTGTTGAAAATTAACAAGCGTGTCAATGGGATGTTGGTGAACTTGTACTTATGATGGTTTCCTGAAACAATGCCCATGTACACTTTGAGTGTATTATGGCATTGGAACATCCCATGCAGGGCAGTAATTTGGGAGAATCAAAACAACTTTGTAAATTGAAAATATGTATTGACATATATATCTAACCCTAACATTTCCTCCAGCAACAATTGCTCTGTATTTTATCTTAAGTATAGTTAGGGTTAGGGTTACATTGTGGTTTTAGGTTAGGTTTAGGGTTAGGGTTAGGTTTTTTGTTGGGTCCATGGTTAAAATTAGGAATTTGGTTAGTTTAGGAGTAATTGTCACAAAAGTATACATGTGACAAACAATTCTAATAGAGTAACGAAGCTGTGACATCATAACAATCTATTTTTACAATTTCTCAATTTAACTTTATTTTCAGAAGGAGGATACAAAATAATGTCCAAATGTCGGAAACCAATTGAATATGGTAAATATTGGCTGAGATATGACCATCTGAATAAATAGATTTCCTATAGGAACTCAGTGTTATTTTGCTCTGGTTTCTATAATGTTTAAAAAAATAGTTATTTGATGACGTCACACTTCACCATAGCTTTGTTTGTACCCTTGTCAGGAGAAGGTTTTCAGAGGGTTCCCTGGAACCCTCCATCATTAATATTAGCACCAAGATCGAGGGATAGATGTTTGCCACGGCAAGAACCCTGTACCTACCTGGACACCCTGTGCCAGTGATCCACAGGTCAAGAACGGAGGAAATGAGATGTCTTTCTCCATTGGAGCAGGGACTTGTGATATGATGTACCCGTCCAGGGTCTGGTACCGGTCCAGGAAGTTTCTAATGGAGTCCCGTCCCATCCCTCCCACTCCGCTCGGTATCCTGGAGTTATCCTCACTCCTATAATGGATAGATGGAAGAAAACAAAATAACTATAACATCCCCCTACTCCCTCTCTTTTTCTTTCATTTTCTATTATATTCACAGCATAAAGTCAAATGAATTCGAGGTTTGTCTAACGTTAAAACAATTCTTCCGATTATTGCACCGAAAAGTGTGTAAGATGAAATCTGAAAATGAAATAGAAAAAAAATATTAACGTATTAGAATGGGAGAGAGAGACGGACACACAAACACACACCTGCATGCAGACAGAGACATGAAGAGAAATAGAGAGATAGAGAGATGAAACCGAGACTGAATTAAAAAGGTAGAGTAAAAGTAGCATAAGGAAAAAAAAAGTTTAAATAAATAAATTTAATGACAACAATTGCAATTCAATATTAAAGGTAACAAGCTCTATATTCAACAAGTGGAGATACCCCCCCCCCCCCCCCAATAAGATCTCTTATGCATTACCTAGCTTCAAGCCTGACAGACAGATCTCCATAATTTTCCTTCAGGTAATCTTCCGTCCACAGATGATAGGCTGAAGAGTGTTTTGCTGCTCCTCGCAAAACAACTGGCTTGTACTCTTTGATGTATCTCTCATGAAACTCTGCGGGGCTAGGGAACTTATCTTCTGGACCTACATGTATTTCGTCTATGTAAGGCGTCGGCTCGGCGTGCTTGCCAAAAGTATTTGCAGGCCGGCCCCGATAAAATGGATTTCGAGGATCGAGGTCAGGCACGTCAAAATCTACCCCAGGTTCCACAAAGTGAGGGATGTTCATAGCACATACAAAAATGAAGAGGTGTCCCAGTGTCATGATGCCAAATTCTGAGGGGGAAAAAAGAGATTAATTATATAGTTATTATAGTTTTGTAATACTTTTGTAAACTATTCTGTTTTAGTGCATCTTTTAATCAATAACATCATACAGTGGTATAATGGTAGGCCTAGATTCAGATAAGTACAGTGAAAAGCATTGCATCAGATAGAAAGGGGGACATGGAGTTTAACTGGCAGCAAAACTACTGATGAAGTCAGCTTTCTATTGCATCCTTTTTAAAAATTGCTCACTTTTGGATATCAATTATGATACAAAGTTGATCAATTCGCTGCATTTTTAAGAAATTCCATGTTAGATGATAATTAGATTTTAGGATTCAGGAATATCTGATAGGGGAGGGTCATAGCTAAATCTGAAAAATAACAAGTTAAAAAAAAAAATCACCTATTCCTGGCATCCTGCCAAACCCACTTTTTTAAGAGGGGGGGGGGGGGGGATCCAATTCACCAATGACCATACCCATTGTCACCTCAAGGCTGATTTACTCTATTAACAATCCTGTGAATGAAAGTTTATGAACTTAAAATTCACAGATAAAGTCCTATTCATAATTAACGGATCTTACACTGACCCGGCCACTGAATTAATTGTTACTAGTGTTACAGGATTTAATCATTTTGCATTGAGCATTCCCAAAAGAAAAAAGAGAATCCAAAAATGTAAAACAGATTGGTCTATATAGATCTAATAGTTATAGGCTCGCAAAATCAGTAATCAGTAAAGGATTTATTCATATTTAAAAAATAAAATTAGATCTAGAAGAGTCAAACAAATTAACGTAAAGTTAACAAGTTTAACAGTTTAAAATTAATAACATGGAGCCTATTGTGGAATTAAAAGATAACTTTCAATGCCATGTCATTAATTATTACCACCAAGATTTTCAGACTTAATCCCTCCATAAAAATCAAAGCCTACGGACGCTCCAGCAGCAACAAATGCAAATACGGCAGCCAGCTCAGTCCGGTCCTTCGATCCGGCTTCCAGGTGCAGCTAGAGCTCAGAGGATCGTTCGAACTTCCAACAGAAAGTCGACACAGCAACCGGAAATCCCAGGCCAGCAGTTTGCCGTACTTGATCGATTGCTTCCCGCTGATTGAGATCTCCTCAGCAGAACTTTTTATTTGTAAACTTACATGTGATTATGCATGCATGCATGACCACTAAAGTGTACGATTATGAGATCATGCCATCTAAGAGAATTAACCAAAATAAAAAGTTTAGAGAAAAGTTAACAATGACATGAAATATGACATTTAGGAGAAATACATACCCCCGGCCCGGTGGCGCGTTTGGAGAAAAGCCTAGGGCAGGGTGTAAAACGGAAACGCGCGGCCCGGTGTGTAACATTAAAGGTAATACGAAGTTTTAGTATGGGGTCATGAATTTGGTTCAAATGAACATATTGGATGCATATGCGATCCTACAATATTCAGTGATCGTTGTCGCGGTTGAAATCGAGCCTAAAGTTATGAAATTGTAAATAATACACTCTTTATGTTGTATAGCTCCCTCTTAAGGTCAAGATTTTAATTAAGCCATAAAACATTGTTTCTTGACTAAAATCGACCAATTAGCTACTTCAATTTGGAAATTATATATCACAACTACATATTCTGAGATTTTCATTCTCGCAGCTACCATTGTACGGCCATAGGCGCTATTTGAAATTCATCAAAATTTACCGGGAGCACCGGTAAATTTTTATATTCAATTTTTCTCGAAAGCAGAAGTGTTTTAGGGGCTAAATTTTCTAGTGCTTATAATACATCCACAGGGGCATCCAAATATATCAAAATTGTAAAGAATCACTATCCACCCAATTTTCAAAATTTCCCAAAACTTTGTAATACCTTTAACAACGTTGACCAGTGTAAACCAAAAGCAATAACAATCGACTAGCTCCGGCTAGCGTTATTTTTTTATGCGGCACAGATTGGGGCATGGCGCGTGTTAAACCTATGGGAAGTACGTTCTTTCCCTTCTGAATAGTGTCTGCACATACGTGAGACTAGTCATGTTAGCTAGCGCATTAGCGCTGCGAAGAAGTTTGTATATCCATCGCGAACTATGTGTTTAGATAACATTCCTGTTCGTTTAAGTTAGTTAAGTTTTATTGACTAATTATTGTGATGTTCTCCTTATTGACGTTCTGCCTCCTCTTCAGATTTCCAATTTGATTTTAATTGTTGATGTAATGATTTTCCATGCGGTAGTGGATTAAATGTAAAAACAGACCTCTACTACTTATACTGTCTCGTACGCACACGACCAGTATTAGTCTGTAAATCAAGACCCCTTTTAAAAAAAAGCCCCAATCTGTGCCGCATAAAAAAATAACGCCTCCGGCGATACACAAATACACTTTGGGCGACCTTCCACGCAATCCGCCGTAAGTGGCGCTACAGTTGGGGGGCAGCTGGGGGGCTTCTGGATAGCACCTGAATGGGAAAGTTGAATGAGCGAGAGCTCGTTCGTACTTAGGCCCGCATCTACTGGCGGTGTGGTGAGAGTGCCTCCGTACCGTAAGATCGAACTCACAACTCTGCTCCAGCTAGCTAAAATTCCTTGAATTATTTATATTCTAACTCTAAATCATTCCGTCTCTCACTCTCTTCAATTCAATAAAATCATCTGCATGTTAACATACACGATAATGAATATGTGGGGCACCGTTACAACGGCGTCTCCCAAACTTCGATTGCCGAAAACGCACGCAAAACTCGCCAATGACGGACATCATCTACCCATTCATCCATCGTAAATGAAATAAATTTAGACAAAATGAAGTTGAAATGTCCGAAAGCGGCAAGGAATAATAAGTGGTTTGTCTGTGAGAAAGCAATGATCGTTGCATGCAAGATGAAAGCGCAAGCTGATAGAAGCCCCCCAGCGTGTAATGATAAACGTAGAGGGCTCACATCCATGAAAATTCGCCCGTATCGGTGTATACTATAGGTCCACGTGTAAAAGAGGGCGTGTCCAAATAAGCGGTAAATTAGCCTAGGCTACTTTACTACGAGTACGAGTATCTGGTAAATTTGGTATTTACAGTCCCCTATCTCTCTTCAATTCTATCTTTCTGCTTTTCTCTAATTTAGCCGTAGAGAAAGAACCAATTGCAACATTGACTTCTGGGCGACATGCAGCAGTACAAGTGTAATATCAACTGTAATTATGTCTGTCTCTTCCTCTGTACTCTTCCTCTTTTTTGTGCATAAATGAATGCGGTTTATTTCAAAATATTTCTTTAAAGAGAAATACTCGTGCTGGTAAATATTACCGGTATACCTCAACAATTTAGAAGGAAAACCAATGTCTGAATGACTATTTGTCAAAAAATGAAAGAAAGAAAGAAAGAAAGAAGGGAGAAATAAAAATCAAAATGTTTTAAACAAGAAAGAAAAATAAATATGTTTTAAAATTAGGTACAGAATTTGTACTGAACTTAAAAATTGGCTCTGAGAGAGAGAGAGAGAGATATATATATATATATATATATATATATAAATGTATATGAGCTGAAAATTATGTGAAAGAAAAGTAAGGAGAAAAGGGCACAGGCATGGTTCTAGGTTCAATTTTTTTCAGGGGGGGGGGGGGGGGGCTATGTATATTAGTTTGTCAGTCATATGTTTTTGTTTCCCCTTAATTTTTAACAAGCGCAACGTTGAATTAAAAGCATTTAACCCTGAGCCTCGGGGGGGGGGGGGGGGGGGGAGCGGTAAGGTGATATACACCTCTTTTATACCAAGCTGGATAATACAATAAATGACTAACAAATTCTAGAATTTGGGACAGGTTAGGCAGCTCTCTCAGTCACTCGTTTGCTATAATTCCTCTCTCTCTCTCTCTTTTCCCTCCTCCCTCTCTCTCTCTCTCTCTCTCTCTATTTCTTTCAATTTGTATTCATGCAACTTGATCTGTCATGGTTATCTCAACCTCAAAGTGCCTACATTATTAGGCTGCTCCAACTTCACGATTTAAACTCAAATCACCAAATGTCCCCACGTCACGTGAAGCTTGCAGCTATGTAACACAAGTGAACTCAATCAGAAATTGCCCAAATTGCAATATTTCAAAGTTCTAGTGATTTGCCTCTACAATCCATAGCTCACAAATCCCACACGGACTGTTTTCAAGGTTGAAGCAACCAGAGGCATGTCTCTGAAGCAACTATTATCGTCAAGAATGGATTACTGTATATTGAATTTCACCCTTGCAGTCACATAGGCCCCTACATATATTTGAAGTCAAATGTTTGTTTAGCATCTAATGATCTTAATTAATTGAAGCAAAAATGTCGACTGGAAGAAACCTTCAAAGTAAACATGGATTTCACCCTGACACCTTTCCTGGAGAAAAAAGAAAGAAAGAAATTCAGACAGGAGATGAAAAAGCTTGTGAATATCAATAAAAAGTATATTTTAATACATTTTACATGTATTGAAATGCGAAATTTAAGAATTGAATGTAGCACCAACATTATTTCCATTTTGATGCAATAAAATATTAAAATCATGCAACTATTTACATATCACTATAATAATTGTACATCATGTACAGGTAGTTCTTTAAAAGATCAAGAAATATTCTGCTTCATCTTAACTATTGCAAAATATGTAATGTACTACTTTGTAAGTAAGGGACATTAGCAGTTTTTAACTAAAGGCCTTGTTCACAATGGACATGGTAAACCTAAACAAAATTTTTAAAAATAAATAAAGAAACAAATAAAAAGAAAATATTTAAAAAAAATACCCAAAAGGAGAACAAAAAAAACCTGTCAATAAATAATAACAAAGTTTACGTACTAGGAATGAATGGCGGAAGGAGGTGATATTAAACCTAATACAACTATATGGGTTAAAACATTAAAGCAGCCGTCAATACAGAAATATGAAGTGCACTTTGCTCCAGCCATCTCACTTCAATTGGGACTTTGAGGCAATAAGGCAAATACAGGTATGCATAACATACACATAATTAATAGACCATTTTTGTTATGCAATCAAATTTAATGCATAAATCTTTGTCAAGTGCCATGCTACAAATTATTTTATTCACCCTTTATGAATAATTGTATTTCAATAGTCAGAATGCAAACTGCATACATTAACTGTCACTACCTAAAAGCAGGGAATGCAGACCTGCCAACCTCTGGAGTTCAAAAAATGTATTCTTTAATCCCAAAAGTTGTATTTTACTGACAAAAGTTGTATTCTTAAAAAATAAACACGGACTGTTACGCGGATCAATGCCACTTGCAGTTCCTACATACAGGAAGAATTTTTTTTATGGATCATTGGTTGCATATGCATGATTTCGTCTCAACTGGTGTGTTGGATAAACCAATAAAAATCCCCAAATTGCCTATGTGAGATGCTTGAAGGATACTTTACAGGACAGAATGGGCATCTTGCCATTGAAAATGAATTAATTAATGAACAAATTTAAATTTAAATTTTAAAAAAAAAAAAAAAAAAAAAAAAAAGTCGTACGAAATACGACTAGATCGTACTGGTTGGCATGTATTCCTAAAAGGTTAATGAAATAGTTTGTAACAAGGCACTATACAAAGATTTGTGCAATTGCATACATTAATTGTTGCTAGGTAGGACAAACATCATGGCTTGTCCTACTGACTGTATGTATGCAATAGGCCATTTTCGTAATGTTACCAAGTTAAATGCACTAAGACTTATGCATTAAATTTGGTTACATTGCGAAAATGGCCTATTCACATTCTGACTATGGAGACACAATTATACCTAACAGGTGAATGAAAGAGTTTGTAATGAGGTACCTTACAAAGATTTGTGTATTGAATTTGATTACATAATTACGAAAATGGCCGATCAAGGAAATAAATCAATTAAATATTCCCAAAACTATGATTATAATAATCTTATAATCAGCCAATTACATGAAATTTAGAATATATTACTTGGAAAGAGTGCAAAAACCATTTGCAAATTATAACTAAAATATTATTACATTTGCTTCAGTGACTGATCATATCATCTGTTGAGACGCAGAAGAGTGTAACTCTTCAAAATACTAATTCTCAAGTAAAAAAAACTAGAACTATCTGTTCAAAGTGCGGGCTAGACCTCATCGATAACAACAAAGATAACAAGATCCTTCATTAAAGGTACACCTACAGCTGCCTTACTATTGACATATTCATACTCATACTAGCATACAAACACAAAATAGTAGGGAATACCTTTAAGCGATACTATTATCATAGTTTTTCATAAGTGAGGTCCAGTCAGTACTTAATGCAGCTACAGAAACAGAAAGTAAAAAAAAAAAAAAAAAAAAAAAAAAAAAAAAAAAAAAAAAAAAGGTCTAGAACATCATGTTTAAGCTGGCAGGTCAAAGACCAACACTTATGTGGTTGCAAACAAATTACCATTCAAATATAAAAAGAAGAAATATTCTTTTCTTTTAATAAACATTGGTAATCTGAAACAAATGGGTTTTAATTACATGCATAAGGGTAAGAAAGAGACAGATAGACAGAGATAAGAGACAGAAACAGAGAGAAAGGGGAGGGCAAGAGGTGCAAATGTGCAAACTTGCTACAATATGGAGTGATCAAAGTGCTTCAACTATTAAACATGAACACTTAAACTGGAATAAATAGAAACAAAAAGGCACATTTCATTCCATATCCAACATATTTACAATTCCTTTGAATGAAGACAACAACAAAATAAATATCTAAACACTCTATACATGATGCTCAGTGAGTTATCCATAAAGATACTGACTGCACATGCTGTCGTTGTTGTTGAAGTTTCAAGGAGATTCTTTGAAATGTGAAGATGAAGATAAAGCTCAGTGTCTGGAAGTTTTAACGTGACTGTGATGTAAAAAAGCGAATCAATATCAATAAGCATAAGACTTCGCCTACAAAAATCCTCAGACTGTAATAATTTAGACTGTCAAGAGTTCTTTCTCTCTCTGTATCACTAGTTGGCCTATGACAGAATGGACCAATTCTTGTTTAAGAAGATCAATGGTCCAGCAGTGTCCACCTCCAGGAGAGCCCTCTTCAGGTCAACCTTGGACGTCCCCGTCATGATGTCATTCCAGGACTGGACAACGACAGGTACGGCAAGGTAACAGCGTGCGATCTTCGACAGCTCGGGGAACTTGCCCTGGTTCATGCGCCACCAGTCCAACGGGCACATGTCTCTTGACAGAGGTGGGTACGACAGGTAGGTCGTGACCTCCGCATCGGTGCTTTCAGGCTTACTATTGAACTCGTCCTCACCGAACAGACACAGGAATGGAGAGACACTGTTGGCTGTAGGGTCATCCGACTCCTGGTTTGTAGTGGCGTTTGCCGTCACCAGCTGTTTGAGAGCATCGATGACATCTAATTTGTCGTCGTCTGCAATAAACTTGAGTTGCTTGAAGCGGGGGTCCAAGAGCGCAGAAAGCATTGTGACTGAAGATGGCATGATGGCGTTGAGATCCCATTTATCCCGAACCTGAAAAAAATGGCAATCAATGACTTTTAATTTCAAATGCATTGTTGCTATGACCATAAAATCTAGACAAATATACATGTAGTATAAGACATTAGGTAGCTATTACAAATTTTTGATCCTTTTTTCTTTTTTCTAGATAGGTATTTACGATCATTACCGTATATCGTTTTAAGAATTATCAAATTCAATCAAGTCAACAGACCTAGAACATTTTAAATGTGAATTTTATTTGATTGAAGCCGAGACAGATTTTGCCTCTCTGTTTCAAATTTCAACATAAAAATATGCAGGGCATTAATTTGAATTCACCTCCTTAGCAATGAAACTGAGAGGGATTCATGCAAGCATTCTAGTAAGACCAGAAACTTCGACTTTCGACCCCTCTTAGGTACATTGCCAAGGAGGTAAATTAATCTTAAAGTAGATATTCATTGATTTTAAAAACTAACTTTATTTTCATTATTGCAAAGTTGAAACTTTGATTCGACAAGGTTATCAAAATTCAATGCTTGGAAACATTCGAAGTAATGTTTATTATAAATTACAAAACGCTTAAATACAGCCCCGGCATAGCACCTGAAGAGCTCTCCGAACGCTGCTGAGATGTGTGAGATCACAGTATGGACATGACTTGCACAAGCAGACGATGTCCCATGACATCTCACACGTTTTCAGTGCCTGTGTTTTCATCTTCTCTTGAGTTCTTTCTCTTACTTCACTACCGTCGGGCTAAATGTATAATCTATTGCCTCACTCTAAATCCCACGCATGGTTTTATTTTGATGACAAATGCAGCGATACAAAAATAAAGGAATCTGTCGCTTGTAAACAAAATAAGACGCCATTGTATATTCAGCTGCACACACCGGGGTATGTTCGGCATTTCAAGAGGGAACAAATACCATCCTTAATATCATTCCGGGGGTTTTTCACTTTGAAAGTCTGGTTTCTTTGATTGTTAATTAACCCCTATCCTGTGTATTTACAAGCAAAAGATTTTAGTTATCAGAATCGGGTCATATTCCCTTTTGAATGGTTTGACATGCCATTACATTTATATACACTACACTCATTATAATTTGAGAAATAATAGCTTTGCAATTATGTTCATTCTCTATGGGATGTCGTCTGCTTGGGCAGTGTTGGTATAGTGACGTCATTAAAACATCGTTATTTTCCGGCGAATCTCTTGTATATCCCAGCTGCTATGGAGGTAGTTGTATTTGTATTTCTGTTAGCTTAGCAGCTTCTGGTGATACATTAGTTGACATATTTGTGATTTTCTTTGAATTTCACCTTTAATGCGCTGTATATTTTTATGTGAAAACAAAGAGGTAAAATCTGTCTCGGCTCAGCTTCAATCAAATCAAATATACATTTAAAAAGTTTTAAATCAGTTAACTTTTATGCATTGTACACAACTTCAGCTTATTACAAAATATTAGTGTCTTGTCAGGCCTAATTTTTCAATTATTCTGAAGCATGTAAGGTCATGAATCTGAACCACTCACGAAATTCATGAATATTTTATATGTGCAAAAACTTGTGTTTTAACATACACCTGAACGCTTCCCAAAATAAATATGCAGTGCATCAATTTCATTCACCTCCTTGGCAATTAAACCGAGAAACTCGCTGATAATGGTATTATCCTCCTCTCGACCCTCGCAGTGCTGTAGCATACTGTGAACAACGGGCAGGAGACAGGCAACAGAGCCACTCTTCTGGTCGCTCAACACAGTCAGGGCTGCCTTCAAGATCTGGAGGGACTGGACCAACTGACCGGCACTCTCCCACTCATGGATGTACATCAGCTGGTTCTTCTCATCCAGAACTTTGACGGTCTCGATCTCGTCTTGCAGTGCAATGACCTGAGTAAAAAGGAATATAAAGAAATAAGATTATTTCAGAACATGCCAACGTGGTTGAGTGGATATGTCACCTTTGCCAAGACATTGATCTAAATTTGCCACTCTCCACCCAGGTGTTAAATGGGTACCTGGTAGGATGCAAAAGTTAATGTGGTTGGATTAGGAAGTGGCGCTTGTAGAATGGCAACTGCTCCCCAGTGAGTGGAAAATGTGCATACATTGTGTTGCGGGTAAGCCTGAATCTGATGACCTGGGTAATAATATGTGCTGCGCCTAGAAACAAAGTACTGGGCGCATTATAAATGTGAGCTAATATTATTATTATTATTATTATTCAGAGAAATCAGTTTTTAAAACCTATCAGGACATTTTTTTTAAAGAAATAATAAATAAAATACTCTCAAAACTATTCCATTCATCATTATCACCAATCTGGATTTAAACATATACAAATATAATTACTGTATAAATGAAAAGAGCAACAAGTAAATATAAATATCTTCTTCCCCACTGTAAAACCACTTAAGAAAATTGGATTCCTGAAATCACCTCCGTGAAATAATTTGTTCCATCATCTTTGTACTGAGTGATTTCATGCTTTTGATTCTTTTTATCGAACCCACTGAAGGCCCCCACTGAAGGCCCCACCTTCCACTAATATCTGACAGATCTAACAGTAAAGAATTCTCACATTCTGCAGCATGTCAGCAACGCCCAACCAAGATCCTTTGTTGTAGTCTTGGAGTTCCACATTCAGCTTGTTGTCATATTTGGCCTTGTCCAGCATCTCCCTGGCTTCCTCGTTCTGCAAGAAGTACCTGACCATTTTGGCAGCCTCATCCACCACTTCCTTCACACTGGAGAGCTGCAACCCCAGCGAGACACACTGCTCCAACTTCTCCGCTGCACAGCTCATGCTGTCACACTGCAACGCACTCCCGACCTTGCCGATCTGTGTACCCTTGAGCATCCCTTGCCGATTGACCACGGCCGTTATGCTCTCCAGGGAGAGTTGGTAATGGCTGATTAAGTTCCGAATGCACATGCTTAGCTCGGTGCAGGAGGGTTTGGCGGATACGCGGTCCGTCCCCAGCACCCAGGACTCTCGGTTCCACTGGTGTGTCAGGTAGTGGATGGTGACAGTCAGGTAATTGTTCTTATCATGGCCTGTCCATACTTCATACATGAGGCCAAAGTTTTTGGCGTCCTTGTTCAGGCAGATCTTCAGCTTCTCCTGAAAATGATTTGGAAGCAGAATGAGGTTTGAAGTCACAAAATCAGACTGGGTTGGCTGAATCTTTATGATGATCGATTTTGTCTAAGCTTCTCAGCATACTAATTGGAAAGCATGAAAAGCATTTTCAAGGTGTAATCAATCGTTTCTCTTTCACTCATACAATTACATGATGTTGGTTCAGTTAGATTTCTAAAAAGATATTGTTTGTAAGCACCAGCCCATTGATTTCTTCTAGATTCTCTGTTGAAGAAATTTTCTTCTAAAGCACCATGGTAAAATAATAATATAGGAATAAATAAGATTTGGACTAAGAGAAGCATCCTTTTGCCCTAGGATGATAGCACTAATGTAACGAAAGAAATGTTCAGCTTTCATGTAGGCTTACATTCAAGACAACAAAATAGGACCTAACAAGCTACAATAGTGCTTTTAATGTAGCATAGTATACAAATATACAATGACACTCGAGGATCTAGCTGAAACTATTCGCATCGAAGGAACATCAACTAGTACTATTCTCCCGAGGGCCATCGGCCCGAGGGAGAAAGTACTAATGATGTTCCTGAGTGCGATTAGTTTTAGCTTGTTCCGAGAATGAGTCATTGTATATTTGTTTTATATCCCTTCCATCTGTATTATTCCTTGTACACTTCTATAATAACATGAACCTTAAACTCACATTCACATCTACATTCAGATCGAAAAGAAATAAAGAAAATTGCACGGCTCAAATGAAACATTGAAGGATGTAAAAATGTTTAGCTGGCGCTAGTGTAATGCAGTTATCGCACAGCGTAAATTGAGCGCCGTGACACCGCGGGGATTGACCTCGCAGAGGCATTTGAAATCATGTACGCGCTCGCTGGGAAAACGCATAGTTCAAGAATATGCGTTTTTTTATTGTGACGTCACGCATAGTACCTTTTTTTCCCTAGGGAAAAAAAGGTACTATGCGTGACGTCATCAATAAAAAGGTACTATTTCGATGTAGGCAGCAGGAAACGTCTTTTATAGTAAAACTATTCATTTTCTTGTTGTGTACACTCCTAATGCAACAATCTTACGATAAGGGATATAACATGTATTATATCCTGCATCAAAAATTTGTTGGCTTATGATTGGTTGAGAGATCGTCACATGACCAGAAATATTTGACCTATTTTTAGAAAGTACTATATGAGAGTACTATTTTGGTTTACTATTTCGGAGTTGGAAAAAAAAAGAAAAAAGAAAAAAATTTAATCTTATTTTAATGAAAACAAAATATTTTAAATCTTTTTAGATAATAGCACTAATGTAACGAAAGAAATGTTGAGCTTTCATGTAGGCTTACATTCAAGACAACAAAATAGGACCTAACAAGCTACAATAGTGCTTTTAATGTAGCATAGCATGTACTGTACATGTAGCTTACCTGTGACTCTCCAAATTTTGCCATTAACTTCATCTGAGCTGTATGTTTGTTGAGCATTGTGTAGCCAGGTTCCAGCTCTTGGACAAATCGGATGAACCCTTCGTCTTCAACCATGCTCACTGGAAGCAGACCCTGGGCCAGGAGCATCACGACGTGCGAGTTGATGAATTTGGATCTCTCTGGGCCACAGGGAATCTTCACCGCAGCATTGGACGTTGACGGCAATGGTGAATTGTTGCCGCGGGAAGAACCTTTGCCTGATGGGGATCCACTTATGCTGACACGGAATGTTGATCCGGATTTGGGTGCACGAACCCTCCTTCCTGTCTTCCATTCTCCCCCTTCTTTGTAAATTCTGGCAGATGGCCCAATAACCTAGATTGACAGAGAGACAAAATCAGCCGTTTCTAATGTTGTTCTGCTTTGGAGGTACAACTGTAAGGCCAAATTATTTTTAAAATGCGTTTCTCGTCCGGACTTTTAAAAAAAAGAGGTGGCGGGCATTACTATTTACAATTTTGCAATTTTTTTTCTCAAGATGGCTGCCATGCTAATTATAGCTGGCTAAGCCTATGTACTGTAGATCTAATATTATTTACAGATATTGTGCTATAGACTGAGCTATGCGAGTATACTGTTGCAATGTATGACAAAACAAATGATTTGTATCACTTTAGAAGCTATTTTGATTTAAATAAAATGTAGATCTATCACAGGTTTTTTTTGGGGGGGAGGGGGGCTTTTTTTCTGAATAGTAAATAGTTAAAAAAAGGAGGCGGGTGGATACGAGAAACACTTAATATTTGTTATATACCAAGAAAAAAGGGCACCTACAAAGGGAAATCTCAAAGGGAAAATATACAAATTTTTTAGACATTGGTATATTCCCCTACATTGTGATTACAATTATCAGGGATGAGTTCAATATTTGTTTCACTTTATACACCATACAAGATATTGCTTAAGCATCATGCTTTGCAGTTGAGTTTGAGTGTCTAAAAAATTGTTTGCAAGCGAGCGAGGAGAAATTTAAAGATGTGTGAGGTCGCAGAGCAAAAAATTATAATTAATAAAGAGGAAAAACCCAGTACTAATGGGGTTATAAGCACATTCTCATAACGGAAGACTGAAGACGTTTGATAAATATGCAAGTAGATCTAGATCTAGAGATCTATATCATCTATAAATGCGTGCGAGCTTTGGGGGAAATTGCTCTTAGTCGCTTGAAATTAGTTAGGGCGCATTTAATGATGAGAGGAAAAGGGGACACTTATCAGGAAAGAAAAGGAGCATGTGCAAAAGTAGGCCTACAACAAAGAGTAATTAATTATCAGAGGTGAAAATGGGGCACTTCTTAGACCATTAAAAAAGAGATGAAAAAAAAGTCAGTCATGAGAATATGAAATGGGCATTTTTGGACACAAAAGGGGCCCCCATCAATTCAGTTACTGGTTAGACTATATTATGATATATTGTTAAAAGGGACATTATCAGAGGTGAAAAGGGGGCAATGACCAGATATGTAGACTCTAAAGCCTAAAGGGCCACTTGACTTGTAATAAAGGAAAATGTGCATTAGGTCTAGAAGTCTAGTTAAGAAAATGGGCACCGGTCAGATTTGAAAGGGGCATTTAGCGGAGGTGAAGGGGGCACTTATCAAAAGTGAAAAGAGGCACTTCTCGTACTAGGGGCACTTACTAGAGATTAAAAAAGACACTTCTAAATGAGAATGGAAAATGGACACTTATTGCAAAGGAAAATGGGAACTTGTCGAAGGAAAAGAGGTAGGTCTACGTGTCCAAATAAAAGGGGCACTTATCAGAATTGAAAAGCCAGGGCAGGAAGGGGCACTTTTACAAATTAATAGGGGCACTTGTCAAAGTCAAAGGGGCACTATTCCTATGTAAAAAGGGGCACTTTTCAGGTGCTTGAAAAAGTGGGGGGAGGGCCAGGGGAGAGGTCCCGTCTTCTTTTTCTTTTGTAATTTAAGGTAAATTCCTGGAGAGTTTACACTAACTGAGGCTATTAAAGGCAAAGCCTTTAATTCTAAAGGCAAGCTCAGCTATTCTCAGAAAGTCGGTAAATACTAGCCTCACGTCACAGGCCAAGGGCCCATGCCATTTACACGAGACCCCTCTACCACTCAACTTACACAAGCTGCAGGCGGGCAGCGCTAAGCTAAGCCCAAGGTTGCCTTGCCCTTGGCCGTGCCGCGCCCGGGCCGACGGAGTCGGCACTCAACTCACTGCACCGACCACATCCACAGCATTCCGCCCGAGAATCGAGATCAGCGGACACGACCGAAGAGACGCGTCAGAGTCTGACATCTGATCATATTCATTTCAATTTTAGGGCATACAATTTCCAAGTTACACATGTATTTCCAGACAAATTAATGACAAGAGACCCTACATTACTACTTTCGCTCAAATAAACGTTGAAAATAAATTAAATCAACCGATAACTTTGACCGATTTGTTGTTCTGATAATTTTCGTCGATAACACATATGCACACACGATACTGCAACAATACAACGTAGATCTAGACCTACCTCAAACTCTTGCATTTGGTGTGCCGCAGTCAAATGATAACGCAAGTTTGTAGTGCCGCCTGTGTACTTCATTGTTTTGTTGCAAATGTTACATCGGGCGACCTTTGCATCAATATCACAGCTAATGTATTGCCAGACTTGAGACCTGCTAGGCGTGTGTCTTTTCCCTGGTGATTTCGACATCTTCATGGGGGTTTTAATTTCCTCCATCTCCCAAACTTTTTGAGATTTATTCGGTCAAGAAATATCGATCAAATTTCCGATGTGTCGGCTTCCCGCGAATAGCGATCTTATCGAAAAGCTATGCATTGCAATGCAATTTGCATAAGTACAAGTACGCGCGGAGGATCAAAGTTCACTACTGATATATCGAAACGAAGGACTTAAAGGGAAATATTACTTAAAATATGAATAAAGCCAATTTTTATGAAATATTACGGATAGGTTCATATATAAATACAGTTATTAAAAATATAGTATGAGAAAAATAGAAATGAAATCATTTTAAAAATAAAGAGAACCGGTTTGTACTCATATAAAGCCTGGCAATAAGTCTAACCCATGGACAATAACGCGTTGGGATCGGCGACCGATAGATGCTAGGGAGGTAGGGCTCGGCGAAAGGGTTAGGGGTTGTGGGGCGGGGACGTAAAGTATGCACCTAAAGCTAAGAAGATGATCAAAATTCGAAATTATAGAAGAAAGGTCGTGAATCGTGATAGCCAAGTTCTTCACTCGAATAATTTGGAGGAAACCTATCAACATGTATTTTTTTTTAATGTAATACACCTTATACTAATAAAAAGAGTCTGGCAAAAATATGATGATACCGTACTCAATTTTTTCCAAAGAGAAAGAAATTCATATGGAAGAAATGGGAGTACTATAATGAAAACAGAGCAATTACTAAACCACATTCTAATTTTGATTAAATTGATGATTTTTGATGAAAGAGAGAAGGGGTGCATGCCTCCAAATGTAAATGAAGTATAAGATAATTTTTTTTCGAAAATAGGAAAGAGGAAACAAAACTAATTGCAATGGAAAGGGATACTCTTTCAATTCATTACAAGTGGGAGGCCTTGGAAGGTTTTGTATGATATAAATTCACCTAAAAGTTCTAGCAACTTCCCAGCCCTCTATCCCGGCCAGCAGTCTTCCTTTGCTTTGTGTTTGTTCGTTTGTTTATTTTTTGTATGGTTGTTTTTGTTCTGTTTTTTTTCTTTGTTTTTGTTTCAAGTTGTCCTTTTTTTTTAATCTTTATCTAGTCTCTCTCTCTCTCTCTCTGGGGGAGTTTTTCTCTTTTCAGAGGTAGTACTGTATTTATTTTTAATTAATTTTATTTGACAGATTATAATATTTTATAAACAAGCATTTATTTATTTCGTTTACTTCAGATAAAGTGTTTTTGAAAGAAAAGAAAATTGAACATGAAATGATATGTATTATTGTTTTAAATGAATAAGGAAATGTATGAAAGATTAAGAGTTTGTTGTTTAGCAACTGCTTTAATTGTATTTTGATTATTCTGAATGTGATTTTGATTATATGTACTACCTCTGGTATTCAGGAAATAAAACACCTCATAAATATAAAAATCAACAATTTCGAAACTAGACCAGTATTGGAAACGCCCCAATTTCAAAAAATGAAATGGAAGCTCTTATTACCAATCATGTGAAAGAATATGTTTTGACTAATACACGATAACAATTTTGCCGGGAAACCGCCAACTATTTGATATATTTGGTAAATTAGTTTATCTATTGGTGTGTGAGAGATAAACGCACGTGTCACGCACGTGCGTATAGTCCCATATACATCTTTCTGTGTACAGTGCTTGTAACTTTATGGAGACTGGGCCAAATTTATTTCTTATCATTTTGATGATTCCAGAACCTTGCAGTACACTGGCAATACATATATGCTAGATGATCAACCTTTTCTGATCGATTCCACGTTTCTTTCACAATGCAATCGCATGACCATATTGGTCTTTATCTTTAACGGTTGGCGGTTGGCAGAGTAACCGGCAGAGAGTAGGGTAGATGTCCCCATGCAGTCCTCAAAGTTAAGCTATATGGTGCCCCAAAATATCCTCATTTTATTTATTTATATATATATATATCTCAGTATATATCTTCATTTGTTAGGTTTGGGCGAGAGGGTGGATAATATATGGCATATACCGTTACATTCCACAAATAGGTCGATATTAAAGTTATCCACGGAACATGGGGGTCAAGACTATAGGCCTACCCCCCCCCCCCCGCATGTTATAAGCACTTTCATAATCATCATAATCATCATTATAGTTTTTATCAATATCATTATAATTACTATCATTTTTATAATCATTTATTATTATTATTATTATTCTTACCAATGTTTATTATTAATATTATTATTATTGTTATGATTATCATTATTATTATTATTATCATTATCAATTATGAATATGAGGTAGGGGGGATTTAAAAAAAGGGAGGACCCCAATAATATACAGAATCAAGGGCGCAAATACAATGTTATCATTATCATGGATTCATTTTTATTTTATTTTCACATGTAGATAAGATGATACATATATCTGATGGTAGATAATCTTCTGCCATCACTTTCCTAATACAATATTCTGCAGTACAATATTTAAGTTTACTATGTGATTAACATCAATATTTACACATGTACACCGTCATACTTTCCAGGCCCTTTGCCATTACTGATTTTGACTGTAATACAGTTCATCAGTCTATCATAATTGTAGACGACTATGAAAAGAATTTGTAAAAGCTATATAATTGGAAATTACATGTATTCACATATGGCATATAGGGATGCAAGACCTTTTTAAAACAAAATTGCAGAAATTCTAGCAGATGTACAACATTGGGGGAAAATACAATAAAAAAAAAGAAATGGAAATGATGAAACTTGGTACAAACTTATACCTGTTTAACCACAATGACTATCATTATGGAGAAAACCCCAAGAAAGTGGCAAAAACGTTAACCAACTTCATGAACGTCTGCTTATCAAAGTCGAAATAAATGTTTGCATTCTATAACAGAAAACAAACTTATTGTTCATATCTGGCACAACAGGACACAAATTACAAAATAATAAAATCCAAAGATGCCATTTTCGATTTAAAAAAAGAACATTTTAAACATTGAGGGGGAATTACTTGGGCTAATTCTTTAAAGACCATTATTCCATACTTGTCCCATGTATTTCAAGTAATGCCAATATTTCATTATACATGGCATATCTTTGACTCAAGTGAACCATGTCTCAATTTCATTTAAGATTATGACTTCAGGGCAAAACAATACATAATAATAATAATAAATCACATTTATAACGCACCTAATACTTTGTTTCTAGGCGCAGTATTACCCTGGTCATCGGACTCGGGCTTAACTGCACCAGTGTATGCACATTCTCCACTCCCTGGGGAGCATGTAGTAAGTAACCTTTAATAATGTGCATAATTACGCAATGTAAACTTGCACAGGTTACCAGGTTTCTCCTATGGAGTCTGAAGGGAGACTCGGACATGTTGAAGCCCTACATAATTTAAAATAAATTGTGTATATTGTACAATTTAAAGCCTGTAACATAGAGGGGACAGGGCCTGAAATAAGGCAAAAGCCTGAAAAAATGCATCTGTGCTTCCAACAGAACATAGCTTCCTAAAGAAAACACTCATATCTGCTGTTTTTTTGATGAAAGCTATGATTCTCATTGGTCTATGTAAGACAATTTGAAGTCAACCACAGGTATGACTAATTAATTGTTAAAAAACATGATTATTGTCTTTACCATTCTGCAAATTCTAGATGCCATATTACAAAATGTCACTTCGCTTCAGAACAGAAACGTGGGAGTAAAAAAATTGATCTGAATGATAGGCCTTTGCAAGTTTCACATGATTCAATAATTGACAAGTTAGATTTCATGAAATGCTCTACTTTCATGTTATTTCATCAAAACATAATACACCTAATGGGCTTTTTCTTTTAAGAGAACCTGTAACAACAAACTCTCCATAATATGTTTTGAGCAGTGCCCCAAAAGTGAAGGCACTTGGGGAAAACACCGACAGACTTAGTGATATTTGTGTACACAACAAACTGGAGAATTATCTGCCACTACGTCACAATCCAATGACAAAATTGCCAATTTGAGATCCACATAGCTGTAGTGATCTCATATTTCAAACATTCATAACTTTCTTATTAATGGTTAGATTTATTTTAAACTATCACCATTCTATTTCTCTGATGTTTCTGCCTTCATACAAACGAACTTATTACAGGGTTGGATTGCCCTTTGAATGTCAACATATATCAGGTATGAGAGTTATGGAAGAAAACAAATCCTAGCTACCAGTAGTTTGTTATTACTACATAGTTGTATCTTCTTGAAAAGGTAAAACACAAACAAGGTATGATGAACTGTTTACACAAAGAGGGTACTTTTGATAATCCTTTGTGCAGGAACATACATTGCAGCAGCATAACTACACCTGTCATTGTAATCAAACGCAGAGTAACATGAAAACCTTAATGATCTTTTGGCATGTCACTTTGATGGATGTTGCAGCTTTTACATCAATTTGTTCATTCATCAAAATGACATTGTGAGTTAAGAAAAGTTGTATTATGTTGTATGTATGAGGTACCCAAAAATGGAAAGTGGTAGAGATGGAGATTTTCCATCAGTCTGAATCCCATTTTGCTCTATTCTTGTTCTAGATAGAACCACTACTATAAAACCAGATACTTTGGCGTGCATGAAATGTTCGTGAATTTTGTGAGAATTTCAGATCCAAAGAACTTTTACGCCAGGTAATTACTGAATTACAGTTAAGACAATACTACATTTTGCAATTTACTGAAATTTCTTGCAATGAAAATGGCTATCCTTGACAATTTGCAATAATCCCATGTTGTGAAAGCTTCTTGTTGTATAGCAATTGATTATAACATAGGGAGTCTTTCTTGTAGTCAATCCCGGATGCATCAAGAATATGGGGGGGGGGGGGAAGAATTACCCAACCTTTAATTCTGATTTAGGAAATCCTGCAATCCATCTTGGATTCCCTCTGAGGGAGGGGGAAGAGGGAGGGGGAAGATGGATATGGGAAGGGGGAGGGGGAGGGTTTGGATTTGTGTATGTCTGATTCACAAGCGACGAGAGATTCAAATTTCAAGCTCCTCTTGTTCTTGCTAGCATCAGAGTACATCGATGTAATCCCTGCAAAAGTTGCCCATTCATGGATATTTCTCCAAGGGCTAGTCTGACAGACACATCTTCCATGACACCACACTGCAGGCCCACAAGAGGACATTCATGTCGGGTGCTCCCATCCAAGTTCTAACGTCATAGTCCTATGCATGCATTTAAATGTTTGGTGATGATCATAAACTCTCGTCGCTCTCATTTGCTTGGAGTTGCATGTCCTCTCCATCGAGTAAACTTTCCCTCGATATATCCCCTGCTGCGTCAGAGTCTTCAATACCTCCTGTGCATGATGGAAAGAAATGAAAAATACATACCAATGAAGAAGAAGGTCAAAGGTCAAACTACCACTTTGGAAAAAGTCTATTGGAACATTCACAGGAAAGGAACAGCTTTTTATCTTCTGAAACTCAAAAACATCTGGCCATACAACATGGTGATTTGCCATAATTTTGAGGCATGATTCCTTACATAAAAGACTTTAAAAACAATGAAGAACCAACGTACTCTTACCAAAAGAAGACATTCTTCTGACAAGTTACGTGAAAACTATGTAATTATTTAAACATTTTAAATGGCAAGACAGGGGTAGTAACTTGCCAACACTCAGTATTCATTGTGGGAGTTTGATGACCACTACCAAATGACTCCCATCTGATTTTTAAATTTATCACAAGTTCACAACCTTTATCTTGACAAAATTTGCCACCTTTCTAAAGAACCAGCATTGACAGATTCCAATCAATATTTTACATTGAAGCGTACCGCAACTTAACTGATAGAAATTTCTGACCCTTCACTCATTTGCGAGTAATTAACATCCAATATCAAAAGACTTATGTTTGATTGTTACAGTTCATTTACAAGCTATGTCTGAAAATATTTAAATATCTCATTTTTTTGCCTAATGACAACAAACAGAAACCCAATCAACATCGATAATTCACATTTATTTGTAGTTTATTTCATACAATTCTGTTTCTATGAAAATACTACTTTCTTTTCTCTATACTGTCTGTCCTGGATATTTAATTTCATACTATATTTTGCTTGGAAATTTATGTTTCACCATTTTTCTTTATCGTTTGTTAATGTATATTGTATTGTTTTACTATACCATTTCTGGTCCCCATGGAAGACCAATGGCATCATAACGATACCACTGAATATGGGCTATTCAGCTGTTTGTTTTATATTGTAATTCATAATATCTATTCGTTATTGTTTTACCAATTGCATGATGTCGTTTTTTTTATACATATTAAAACAAACAATCAAAATCTAGTCACCTTGACTGGGTGTGTCTGCTTGAGCTAGTGCAGGGACTGCAGGTTCGTCATCCTCTGGTAGATAGTGCTTGTCTAGAGCTTCTTTGATCTGGCTATTGGCTCCCTTTGGATCCAGGTCTAAGGCCCAGGAGAAGTTGGCCAAGGCTTGATGAGTCTGGCCTAGTTTCTTGTAAACCTGTAAATCGAAACAAATTGTAAATGTTTACAAGTCCTTGGGGTGTGGGGATTGGTCACATTCTGGAGCTATATGAACAAACCTTTTATCATTCCACATCACTATGTTTGCTTTAACATATTATGGAGGAATCTAGGAATCACAACATTTGTTTGGAGGCCATAGAATAGGAATTATTTCTCTATTATGGATAAGTAGACAGCTATGTATTAGTAATCAGGCATTTAGAAAATCAAGGATGAAAAGGAAAAGGATAAAGAAATATTGAAGACATTCAAATGTAAAATGATTTCATGTCCAGTATTTAGTATTGAGGGTGATCAATTTATGGCTTATCGATCTGCTTTAAAAGTAGACTTGTTTTTTTTCTTACAAATTGTAATTTTTATTCATTTGTACTCTCACATTGATATAAACAATATTTGAATCACACATTCTCTATAATGACAGAAACAAAATGAATTTTGTTGTAGTCTAAGCACTCGACTTGAAATTCAAAGGTCGTGGTTCGATCACGGCACTAATGTCCTTTGGCAAGGCATTAATCTTCATTTGCTCGACCCAGGTGAGGTAAATGGGTACCTGGCAAGAATAGTTCCTTGAAATGCTGGAGCACTGTCATGGCAGCTAGGCTAAAGCCGGTGTAATAATTAGTGCACCTCGGAATAGAATTTCTAGATAGAGGGCGCTATAGAAATGCCTATTATTATTATTATTATTATTATTAATTTGAAATGGGAAATTGATTTTCAACATACCTTGCCTATGAGGAAGTAGACTAATGATTCTGATGGAGTCATCTGTTTCATTTCTTCTAGTTCTTTCAAGGCATCCTGCAGATGAAACGGGTACAAATGTCATGCACGAATATATGAATAATGATTAACCCGTTTGATTTGCACTACATAATTTATTCTTGAAAAGTGCATGCTCTGAAACTTCTTAGCTGTTAGGAACATATATATGCTGCATCACATTAATTGTGTATTTCCCTTTGTCTCACCAGTCCTCATCATTTTCACACAATTTCTTTTCTACTTATAAACTTGCATTCAATGCAAAGCTGTGTTCTACACACTTTGAAGCCTCACTCAAAATTACTGGGCGTAGCTAAAAAAAAAAAGTTGTGGCACAATAACATGACAAGGCATTGGGCTCTTCACATTCTTGTTTTTAACGTATATACATTACACCACAAAATTAAACATAAGTACCATTTTTAGGGCCTTTGTTGAAAGCAGTTAAACTTTTTTGTCCGGCTCCACTTGCAATTCATTTACACATAATTTTGCTAATTTTTGCCGCACGGTTTTTTTGTTGTCTCTTTATTTTGTCTTCTTTTTAAAATTTAAAAGTGATTTATTGCATTATAATATGCAAATAGCACTTCACAAGTTCTCTTCACTGCTCCTACCTGGTATTTCTCGGTAGCAAACAATATTGAAGCACGGTGAAATCTACAGAGAGGGTTGTTTGCATCAAGGCGCACGGCTTTGGCTAGGGTAGCGAGGGCTTGATCTGACTTGTGAAGTGCATGTTGAACCTGGTTTATGGAGAAAATAAAACCATCTGGTGAATTTCAATACCACAATTACTTACCTGCCAACCTTTCACAGCAAAAAATTAGGAATCTCTCAAGGCAAAATTAGGAATACAGTGTATTTTGTATACTTTTCACCCAAAATATTTCAGAAAAAGAGAGGAATCTGGGGTTCAAAACATTAGCTTGAAGGCCAAATAATAGGAATCCTTTACAGCTATGAATTGAAGTAGTTGCATGTGGGATTGGTAGTAAAGGTATTTTTATCAACTGCTATGTATTTGGGGAATTTTGTGCAGCAGTGATAATATATTTTAAGACTATCAATGTACTGTGTCAGCAATATTATCAGCCCTCAATAGAAATAACCACGTCAAGCTCAATAATCTGTACTTAAGGGTTACATGTACACCAACAACTTTCTCCAAAATTACTGCACATATTTGATACCCATATCTTGGTGGATGAATATGATAAAACAAACTATGCAACTTCTTTACACAATATTTGTGTTCTACAGAATAATGGGTCTACTCAAGTTATACTATTTTGTCCAAAAATTAATTCCAAAGGTCTTTAAAGAATTAAAAAGAAAGAAAGAAAGAAAAAAAGAAAGATAAGAACCAACATGACTTAACCCTAATAAGGCCGGGCTATTTGAAGTCTTACTACGGGGGGGGGGGGGGGGGGGGGGGGCCATTATGGCCCCCCCCCCAAGATCTCGGCCGTAAAACGGCCGATCTCCGCGAAAATTTGCACGCATGTCAAGTGAAGTGTATAGAACAATATGATAATTTCAATTTTTTGAAAAAAATCCCTCATTTGCATATTTATGGTAATTTATGCAAATAACGTCATAAAATCACATTTTTACCCATAAATCCTATATTATTCATATTTAAGCATTCTTTTTCACTACATATATTCATTAGACCATTTGGAACAATAATACGACAAAAAAAATTGGAAGAGCCAGCTTATTCCTTATGTTATCTCTTGTTTTGATAATTTCTTATGTATTTCATTGTTTTTTAAACTTATTTATGTTATTGTTTTTTTTTTTTTTCATTTCTTCCTACAATTCAACTATTTTGACTCCCAAAACAACCACCTAAACTTTAAACAAGACCCAATAACCAATGTTTGATCTATTTTTAGGAAAAATGACATTTCCATATGTTTTGTACACAAATCACAAAAATGAGCGATTTTCGGGCTGACATTCGGGCTGACATGCAAAGACAAAAGGTCACGTGACCTTGTAACTATAGGTCTGATTTTTTTTTTTTTTTTTTTTTAAAGATGCGCAAGACTCTAAAGAAAAAATTCAGCGAGCGGCGAGGCGCCATCCATATGCGTTCTCGAACAATCAGAAAAATCGTGGAGGGGGGGGCCATAATGGCCCCCCCCCCCCCCGGCCTTATTAGGGTTAAGCATGCTTCAATACAGTTTTGATAGCAGATGACATCCTTCATATAAAAATTGAAAGCTTCAATGAAAACAAAATCAAAGTAAATGATACTTACAACACTGATATGAACCAGTAATACAGAGCTCTGGGGGTTGATGGCAAGTGCTTTACAGTAATGCATCTCGGCAAGGGCAAACTTCTCCTGCTTATAGTAGATCATACCAGTACCGTACCTGACGAACAAAACAAAAATGAAATCATGAATATTACTTTTTGGATGGCATGCTTAGGAGGTATAACAACATGAATGAGTGGCCTAAAAAACTTCAATTGATTGAAGTTACTCAAATGAATGGCAAGCCACAGTTTTAGTACAGATTCATGAGATGCGTTAATGTAAGATGAATGATTACATTTGTATAAAAACATACTGACTGGTAAAGCCTTGGCATTATAACTGTAGCAGAAATAAATCAAAGTGCCAGCCATAAACTCACCAAATCACATATTATAAAGAGTGAGGAACAAAAAAATTCAGCAAACCAAGTGTTGTCCTAAAATATTGATTATATCGCGTCCTTTCTTGGTGTCAAAGTTAAGGCTTGAGGGGATGTGAAGGTTATAGGTTTGAGCCCTAGCAGAGACACTAATGACCTATGCAAGAATTTACCTACATTTGCCACTCTCTACCCTGGTGTAGTTAGTGGGTATCTGGAAGGATCCATTCTTTGAAATGCATGGTATGTTATGAATGGTTGTCAAAGCTAAAGCTGAGGATTCCAAAGCTCTTCGAAAGTGTAGATCCTCAATTGATATGCGTTATAAAAGAACCAAGTATTTATCATTGTTATTAATACATCAATAATTCTACCGCTTACCATGCATTATAATGTCTAGGGCTTATCCTTATAGCATTTCTGAAGCAGGCCATGGCTCTGTCTAGTTCCTCTGTAGCTACGTACTCGTGACCCAATAACGTGTACGCATAGGCAAACTTGGGATCCACCTGGGAACATGGACAGAAAATAATCAACAGGATTAAGTTTCAAATAGTAGCTGGTGTTTAGAAGTACCACATGTTGCACACTAATTGTATATCATGAGCACGGAAAGGCTGTCCCCTCAACAACAAAAAATAAATAAAAAATAAAAAAAAATAACAATGTCCTTCTCCTACTGTATACACCAGTTTACGGTAATGTTTTCAGAGCACTGCCTGTGCTGTGCGCTCACATCATATTTGCATAGGCGCTTTCTTGATTACACGTAAACCACTGACCTCTAGAGGTCAAAGGTTTGTTTACTTGTAAATTAAAATGGCGCCCATGTCTGCGCATGTGCACTGTTGTAACCATAAACTGGTGTATTGGCCATAATACGCTGCAAGCTACACTACTTCAAAGAAGAAAAAAAATTTATCTAGAAAGTGAAATAGTAAAAATAGGCGGCTGGATATTTTGTAAAAAAGTGAAAGTAAAGAGGTAATAATTCAGATTGGTGAAAGTAGAAAATCAATCTTCTAGGACACATCTCGAATATTCTCTTCTCTGCGGGAGAAATTCACTCTAAAGCTTGTCTAAATGAATTATTTCGCTACACACATCTTGCTGTGCATATCCACTGTTTAGCCTGGGTGTTTGGTAGCATCTTCAATACTTATGGAAATGCGCAATGTTATTTTTTCCAATAATTGAAATATTGGACCATGAGGGGGGAGTAACTTAGAGGTTCAACAGACTCTGATCATGGGTCAAGGTTTATATAATGTGTCAACAAATATTACTCTAAATATTTTCTTGATCCAAATCCACTGTAAGAATAATATTGCTTGGTGACCTACCTGTATTGCTCTTTGGAAAAACTTGATAGCAGAGTCATGTTCCTTCTGTAAACTGAAGCAGTTTCCAGCTGCACACCAGGCCTGAATAAAACAAAAATAAAGCATAATCAAAGCATATATGTAGCATTAAGAATCTCACAAAATGAAGACAGGACCAACAATAGCCTCATGACTAACAATCAACATCAAAACATTTTTTTGTATTTATAAAAGCAATTATGAATACTATTATGAATACATGATAAATTTATGATACATAAAACATCAAATACTTAAAACACAGACTCATTGGACATTCCACGCCCACCTGTTCATACATAACTCAAATTCCTAATTCTAACCCTATACAAAACACCATACTTATCTGCAACCCTAAACCTAAATATATCACCCAATAGTAATCCCAATCCTAACCCTTCAGCTTTGATGAACTAGAAGAACTTAGCTCCAGAGTAAATGTCGCCACAACAAATGTTGGATCACCTGGAAGCCGTTTCACAAAGCCTTTTTTCAATGACAAATGACAAATATCAGTGACAAATCTGCTGATAACCAATCAGAAGCAAGGATTTCAGTAGCTTATAACAACAACTGTCATTTGTCACTGATGACAAGTTTTGTAAAACATCCCCCTGATATACAATTCTCGCTACCCTAAATAGGTACGAAAATCTCGAAATTCGCGAGACGAGGTAATTTTCACTCTCTCGGGTCGTCACTGCAACTTCCGGTATAGAGTCCCATCCCACTGGCGCTAGCGCCTGTGTTCGCTGTGCAGAGTTTTCACGCACGCTAAAATCGATGCCAATCAGTGTAATTTGTACAGATTATAATATGCAATGGAAAGCTTCGGGCAGAATTAGTGACTTTAGCACAAAAGGCCGTTAAACTCTACCGTGAAAGAGAGGGTTGTGATCACGAACGCCTGCACAGGAAGCTGTGATGTCGAAAAGCTATCCCATAATGCAATGGGCGTTTTCAGGATTTTCCCCGGATCTCGGCAGAATCGCTATTTGGGGTAGCGAGAATTGCGCCTTACCTGAGGAGATTCTGGATTTAAGTCTGTGAGATCCTGTGCAAGGGCGGAGAGCGCAGTCTCCTTCTGTAAGTGCCATAATGTCGTGGAGTAGATCTCCATGTAACCTAGGTGGTGGGGCTCTAGTCTCCGCACTTCTGCAAATATTGCCTCCGCCTGAAAGGTAAACCAGAAAAAAATAAAAGCAATTATGAATGTGGCAGATTGCATGAGGTTAAGCTCCAAACAAGGTCTCTGATGTCTCAGTCACACCATTGCGCATTTGGCTTGCATATTGCTGCGTATTTATGGTAAGCCGTTTTAACATTTATTCCTATTTCTTGACATCAAGAATTACCATTGCTTTACAACAGAAAATCATCTCTTGATATAAATAAATAGGAATAAATGTTAAAACGGCTTGCCATGAATACGCAGCAAAAAGCAAGCGAAATACGCAAAGGTGTGACTGAGGCATTAGGGTCTGTTCAGATATGGCACAGTAAACCACCGCAAAAAAGTTGCCATGTTTTTTTTTAAAGGATAAATGCATGGCAACGGCTTGCACAAATTCACTGAGCACTGTGTTATAAGATACAGAAAGGATAAGCGTATTGCACTGTACGTCATCACCAAAAATTATCACAGTTTTGCTGTGTCATATAATTAATGAAAGTATTTACTGACTAAACAAAATAGTATTCATGTACCTTGTGATACTGAGCCATCTCAAACAACGCCTTGCCAACCTGACATAGCACCCATGCTGTGTTGTAGTGTTGAGGTGGAAGGGATTTGAAGAGCTCCACAGCTTTCTTTAGATCATACCGGCTTAGCGCCTGGTAGGCTTTGCCAACATCTCGTAGTAAGCGAAGAAGCCCTTCTGCACACAGAGAAAAGGAGTTATTATTACTTTCAACGTGAGCTGCTAGTTGTATTTTTCGAAATAAAGTGTTTCTTATCAAAGGATGACGCAAGGAGATGCATTATATATTGTTTTTTTAACATACTTAACATAAATTTACAACAGAATCTTAAGAAATAACAGCACATCATGACCAGTGATTTTAAACAAAACTATGTGGAATTTTGAAGTTCTTCAATTGAACTTTCCTCCCTGATTACTTTTGCTTCACGATACATCAAACTAACTATTTTATCATTGTCTGCAGCTTACTTTAGGGAAGACAATTCATAACTACAATATCTAAAATCATCTACTCTAAACATGTACATGTATACAACGAGATTTAATTGATATTCAAAATGTATACCCGCTTAACATTTTGTGGAGTTTATTGTTAGTTTTATGCAGTCATATGAATACAGTGTACTTTAAAAAAAATTGAGAGTCTCTTACCATTGAAAGTCCCTTATCTACAATTGAGTATTATATATCACAAGTAATGCACATACTTGCAAAGATATCTAATTGAGGAGCATCACACCTTCCTATATCTTCATATGAAGCATATACACTACATGTATATATCAATTAGGAGCCAATTTTTCATCAAATTAATTCATACATACTAGGGCTGCGACGAGTAGTCAAATGCTCGAGTATCCGCAATGTTGACGACTACTCGAGCACGATTTTTCGTACTCGAATATTCGTCCGCAAAAAAAAAAAAAAAAATTCCCGGTCACCTGGCACTGTCCGGTTGAAAATGGATTATTCTGCCATCTTTGGTTTTTAAAACAGCATTGTTCACTGTTATTATTATCATTAAATCTGCGCCTTCAACTGCAACTCGAAGTAAAATTGCATGCGTTTTCGGCGACGGACCTGGGATATTGCTCCAGTGGTATGGTGGTGGCAAAAAAAAAATCAAAAATCAAAAATCAAAAAAAAAAAAAATCAAAAAATTCAAAAAAATTATTAAAAAACTTGGCGTCCGAATACTCGAGTATTCGCTTTTAAGCCTGGGAGTGTACTCGGGTACCTCATTACACTGCTGTGCACAGCCTTAATACATACCTGCTGATGACTTCTGCATGTCGGCGATATGGAGCTGCAGATTGGCAACTGCATTATTGGCTTTATTGAGTTCATTGGATTTCTGATTTTCTAGCTTGGTTATATCGTCCAGGTCCGGTGGTTTTGTAATTGTAGAACTTCTTGTTGTTCTTGCTCTCGTCTTACCCTTCTGCACTTTACTCACACCCGTTTTTGTTCTATTTGTGGTGGTCTTGGTAGTTGCACTTGTGTTTTCCTGTCAAGAGGAAAGAAAGAGGAAAATTGTGAAAAATTATTGAAATTAAAAATACAAATCAAGACAAATGACTTGGTACTCAGTTGGGTTATCCCTTTGGCAGCTCACTCAGGAGGCTAAACTGGGATCATGTAGGTGAGGCGAGTAACTACAAGAAGTGTCACGGATGGCTGGAATGGTGTGTGGACAAAGCACTTGTTAATTTACAGTAAAATATGCTTAGTCCAGTGCCAGTAAAAACCAAGCTAGTAAGCTTATATGATGCGATAACACACTATATACATAACGTGACAAACATGTTCCTTTGGGTTTTTGGAAATCTTTACCAAGACTTTTATAGCATCAAGAGCCATCATGATCAATGCAAATATCATTGCAAAATGTTATCCTAGTAGTTTAACCACTTCTACACTTGGGTAGAGAGAAATATATGTGGATGAAATACATTGCCTATTAAAGGGACTTGGTAACATTGTTCAGATAAAAGAAAATGGTGCTAAGGTAGTGACTTCAATGTAGATGTACATTTAAAGATAATCTGAAAGTTTGATTGAAAACAGACAATTATTAATGATAAAAATTGGGAAAAACTGATCTAATCGATTCCTGAATTGTCCCAACTTTATTATTACAATCTAATTACATTTCAGGTGAATGTTAATCCTCATAAAGCAATGAATTGGATCTGTATACCATTCCTGACAATTAAGTGTCAAAATATTTTTTAAAGCCTGTTGTATGTCTTATTTTCACGGAAAAACGGTTGGGAAATTCAAAAATAGTTGAGAGAATTTACTGTTAGAGGGTGTCGCACATTGACACCTTCAAAGAAAACCATAAATATCTTTGTGGTTTGAGAATTTTGAGAATTATGGCTTAACCTTGAGATTGAAAGTCAAGGGAATGAACTACCATACCCCGGTGCTCCATTTTCACTTTCCAAGATGAATTTTACACCATAGTACCTGTACATATAGTAATAGGATTTGCACAAAACTAGACAGCAGTTTGATTAACTGCTATGATCAGATAGACTTACCTTAACTGAGTTAGCATTGCTGAAGAGACGGGAACTCCTTCTCACCCCATGAGCTGATGGAAAGAGTAGTTGTACTGGAGATCTACATGGCAAAGAGAAGTTGGGTACATTATTCATTCAAATACCATATTGTTAGAAGAGTGCATCATGCATGGATCTTGATTGCACTTAGAAGCACATGTTTCAGCCTATTTCTATGCACTCAAGAAGGGGAACAATCTGCACGATTTCTCTTTGTAGCTTGTAAGGTCAAATCAGCTTTACTTTACTTTTCATTTAAATACTGAAGAATGAAACCTGCTTTTAAAGGCCCACTGCACTACTTGTAGCTACTTGCGCCCTCTATATAACAAACAATGCCTAATCGGTGACCATTGGTCCCCCATGATCCTCTTTTTCTTATGTTAACTGAGAGCTGAGTTGATGAGATAACCACCTGTCCAGTGACCTTGCAGGGCAGTCTAATCCCTCCTGTAAACTATGGCAGATAAGCTTTAAGTAACCATCCATATGGAATGACCATAATCTTAGTTTCCATTGAACAGTATATTCCATTGAAACCTGTACTTAAGAAAACAACATACTGAAAACATCTACTGAAGGAAAACCATGTATTTCTGTGTTTTACTTTATAATGTCTGTACTAAAAAAGAGTGGAGAAAAGGGGGGAGGGGAAGAAAGAATGAAATAAATAGATAAAGAAATGAACAAACAAATGACAAACGTGCAAGTACACAGATTTTCTAATGTATCAGGAAATGTTTCATCATAGAAAGTAAATAATTTCTATGGAAATTCAGATATCTGATAAACATAAGAAGATCATTTACAAGCATTGTAGGATGTTTCCACATATTTGCCTGTACTTACCCAGCAGGGGCGGGGCTTTGGTGTAATGAGGTGAGGGCGGGGTCTTTGGTGTTGCTGCTGTTCCCTGATTGGCTGAATACGGGCGGCTTGATACCCTGTGGGCCTCTCCTTGTTGTGCCCTATTAGAAAGGATGAGTGCATAGACAATGTCATTTTTAATTGTTGGCAAGATCCCCCTTTCTCTCTTCCCCTTCTTTACCTCTTGTCTCTCTCTTTCGTTTTCTCTCTTTCTCCATCTCTCTGTCTTTTCCTGCTCTTTTTGTTGTTGACTATATCTCTCTGTCTCTTATCATCTCTCTTTTTCTCACTTTCCTTCCCCCTCTCCTCCTGCTCCCCCTCTCTCTCTCTCTCTCTCTCTCTCTCTCTCTCTCTCTCTCTATTTCCTTTTTTAACCTCTTTTCTCTACATCTTTCCCTTCTCTCTTCCTCACTTTCATATTTTGTTTAGGTACATATTCCCCATTTCCTTCTTGTTCATATTTTTGCTTTATTTTACATTTGGTACAAAATTAAGGATAAACATGTGACATATATGTGTACTTCTAATTTTGTAAATGATACTGTTTTGAATTGTACACTTGTTTTTAAAATACAATGTATATCCATGTGCAATTCAGTAAATGTAACGATGCATGATTCAATAAATAAAGAGCAAAATACTACTAAAAACCCCACAAAATTGTATTATTCTGGTCTTCAAGAGGCCATTTTCTATATCAACAAATATATAATATCATAACCATTTTGCCTGAAACTTTCAAGAATGCATGATTTTCCAATCGATAAATATATTAGATGTAACAATTCAACTTTATTCAGTTTACCTTGAAAACTGAATATAGTACCATTATGAATATTATCTTTCTGTGTACAGTCAAACCTGCTCTAGTGACCACCTGTCTACAGAGACCACAATTTTTGTTTCCCTTGAAAAAAGTTTCTCATTGAAAAGGAACCTATACATAAAGCCCATTTTTCTTGTTTCCTTTGGGTGGTCTTTATAGAAAGGTTTCACTGTATAAAACAAGAACAATGTGAAGTTATGTATGACACTCACTCTTCTGATAGGTGCCTTTGCATCAGCTAGATTGCCGTCTCCTGTAAATGATGTTGGATTGCCAGGAGTAGGGCTCGGTGTGTCTAGAGGTAAAATACCAAAGCTGGAGGGAGGGGGGGGGGGGGGGGGGGGGGGTATGAAAAGGGAAATTTAGTTGATGGTGTGAAGAAGTATAGATCTAGGTATAAAAGGCACATACATTGTACATCAAAACATCTGACCAATCTAGTAAAATTGCTGAAATACATGTATATCATAATGGTATGCTAATTGACGATGTTTTCTCTAATTTGATAATTTGCTCATCAAAATACATTTGAAACATACATGTATAGCTACATACTCTTGGATATACTTTTTCTTCAATTTCCACATAAAATTATTCCTGTCTGCAACAGCAAAGAAACAATACAGTATAAATTAACAGGGAATTTACACAGAAGGGCGTTCTTGCATTAACCATGAAACAAATTAATGCAACGCTTACTAACTCTCAAATGAAGAATGATACAAATATGTATATAAACATAGGAATAGTAAATGAACAACATCTTCCTTCCTTTAATCTCATCTATACAATATGGAATTTTTATTTCAATCTGATAGTCATAGAGAAAGAAAAAAAAAGTCCATGTACAGTTAACAACTAAATCACTCGTACCCCTTGTAAATTTGATGTTTTGTGTATTTTTCATTACTCAGGAATGAAAGGTGGCCTGGTTCAATTAGGGCCTTTGCTGAATTACGTTTAGGTGTAAGCTATAAAGCCCAACTGCACTACTTATAGCTACTTGCGCCCTCTATATAGCAAACAATGCCTAAATCGGTGCCTGTTGGTTCCCCATGATCCTCTTTTTCATATGTTAATTGAAAGCTGATTTGATGAGATAACCACCTGTCAGTGACCTTGCAGGGAGGTCTAATCCCCCTGGCCAAACTAGTACGATGGGCTTTTATATGTCACATTCTCAAGAAACATCAATCAGGACAAATCTATTTTACACATACTTAAAAATAACAAAACTTGGTAATTTAGTTGTTAACTGTACAAGGGAACATAACTGGAAAGCAAAACTCTGCCATGGGAAGAGTAATGTGCAAGTCGTTCAGATCAATACGTACCTCGGCGTTAGAGGACTATAGGGTGACGTTAAGGGCGAGGTGAGGTGCATTCTGCCTATCCTGGCTTGGGATTGCCTTGAAGACAGGGGCGCACTGGGCACGGTAAAGGGTGTAATCATGGTGTCGGGGGTAACGCCCGGGTCACTGTTGAAATCGGGTGTGGTCAGCGGTAGAGGTCTGATACCAGAGAGTTGGGTTATCAGTTGGTCCTTTGTGAGAGAGAGGAAGCCTTGGATTATTTCCACATAAATACATTTAAATCATTAAGTTTCATTTGCTTCTAACAAGTCTTTTTAACACACTCTTTTAAATACATCCCATGAAACAAAGTGAAGGAAGTATTGTGCTTTAATAGAACTCATGACAAAAGCCATTACTTCAGAATACTGTGGGTCTTTCGAGAACCTTCATGAAAATGCAAACGTATAGGCGAAGAAAATTAATCCCGCCCTATGGCAATATATTTTGTCAAATCTTTAGGTCCTAAAAATCCAGAAGATCAGAATATTCCAGATTATTTGGAAGTTTGGCAGGTATATGTATGCCAATGGTATACAAATTCCTGCTAGGAAGCGTGTAGTATCTACCTGAGGTGTTTCTGATGGTACTGGTGTTACGTCAGGTGCAGAAGTGTTGAGGTGGCCAGGCCCGCCCATGTTCTCTGTGTCTAGGATAGGGTAGGAGTCTTGCTGACTGGGCGTGGTGGTGACAGTTGGCGTGGAAGCAAAGTGAAACGTCTTCTCGGGATCGACCTTCTCACCTGGGTTTGGAAAAAAAAATTGATTTTTAGAATATAATTAGAAAAACAGGACAAAAATTCACACTGTAATAATGGAAAGTATTGATCACAAAATATGTTTTTCATCTCTCTTGGAAATTGGATGTACAGAAAATTTTATTTAAAGCTATGTTTGGTAGTGCTAACTCCACATCCACACTGAATCCAATTACCTGAATTACAAGATGAAGGAAACAATAATTTCAGGGTAAAAAAAAAGGAGGGGGGGAGTGGAGTCATAAGAAATTCCAAAGAATAGTGAAAATCATTACATTTCTCAGCATCAATAATCATTAATTTTTATTGAGCCATTTTGTGGGTGCAACCAGTTTTAATCATATCACATCTTTGGTTACTGAACCACGAAAATCATATGCAAGTGAAATAAAATGCATAGATAGAAGTGGCCAGCAGTGAATTATCAAAACAGAAAAAATGATAAGAAAAATAAAGAAAATGAAAGAGAGGGAGAGCACATTCATTGAGTAAGATTGGTGCTTCCACCCCCACCCCCCCCCCCCCCTTGATGATGGCAAGGCCCCTAAATGGCTGGCCATGCCCAGAGATGCCAACCCTATAGGAGGGCTGTCAGTAACATTTACCAAATTTGTCCGTAACGAATGGGGGTCTTTCCGGAACGCAAGACACTGCAGCATAATTTTCGCGCGAAACGTCAAACACCCAATCACTCTTACTGCATTTCAAACCTACCATTTTTAAGTCAAAAATAAAGATGTGCATGAAAACGTTTTTAAAAATCGGTTTGCAGTCAAAGGATCTCCTCCTCGGGTACTCGCTCTTTTGAATGAATCCATGATAATATTCAGGAAGAAAACACCTCGTTCAAGCGTTGAACCACAAATTTGAATCCACAGTCAAATGGCAGAACTCGTATTCTACACACACATACGTACACTCACCACTACCACAGACACACCAGCCCAGGCCGCTAGGCCCGGCGTTCATGAACAACAACACACCGTATACCACACTTGCAATGCGCCCGCTGAATCACTGAAGTCTTCGCTACTATACTTTGAATGGGTATTGCGGGCGCCGCGCGCATGATCATCCACCACCATGCTCCCCCCAAAACGCACGACCGCACGTAGCAGAATTGACGGCGGCCGTGTTGTTTCACAATTAAACAAGATGGCGGTGGACGGACCATGTGCGCGAAAGTGCCTATCCAGTGTAGTCAAATTCAGTGAACTTATGAGTAAATGCGTGCGACATGCAGCACAGTGTACGGAGGCTATGTGATAAGGCGGCATTCGCTATAATGTACTTTTATTTATCGTTTCCCCGTAACCTTTTGATTGTTTACCGTAACACCATAACAAGAGCATTAAAACCGTAACAAATACGGCGAAACCGTAACGGTTGGCATCTCTGCATGCCAAATGGAGGCAAGAATTAAGGAGTGTGTTATTACCTAGATCACAGATGGCTTCAAAGGAACTCCAGAGGAAGGGATTGTGCTTCATGGCAAGCTTGTGTGCCTCAATCGATTTTGATATCCTTTCCGTTTCACTGCAATAAAAGAGGGAGGAAACAACTTCAAAGGCAACTTCATGTATAACAAATCACACTATCCAAAATATATATTTATATACACTATCCAACAAGACAAATAACAATCTGTCTTTTCCCCAACTGATTCATCTATTTACTACTTAGTATATTGACACACTGATAAACATGCATTAGAACGTATACAGTAAGGGAACGTAAGTGAATAAGGTAAACATATTGCATGTATTTACAAGTACCAGTAATTTGCTAGTATAGGCATACAATACAAATGCAGTTATGGAAGGCATGGAAAATCAATGTACTTTGTATTTGTGCAATATCTATTTATTTTTATTTTATTTTTTTTATTTTTTTAAACAGAAGGCACAATCTCATTCTACATCGAAAGTAATCATGCTTCCTCTACAATGATATTAATTGTAGAGGAAGTCAAAGCCATGATACGATATCATCAACTCATCATCATCATCTGCGACTGCGGAGAGACTCAGACGATGGACCACATCTTGCAGTGCAGCGGAACGGTTGCACAGATGAAGACTTGGCCCTTGTAAATGAGACAGCCATCGGGCGATGGCAGAACTTAATTTAATTTAATTTAATTTAGGAACTTTACATTAATATTGATCGAAGGAGACACGAACGAACGATCAACTAACAGAAAATACAAGTATGATGTCCCATTAGGTCTTACCTGCACAACTTTCCTAGTACTGATAATGCATAGGGTGCCGAGTCTTTAAAGTCATTTACAATGTCATCGCATGTGTTGGGTTTCAGTATTGATGATCCTGATAGTGCAGTTTCACAGTCCGCTAGCCTAAAACAAGAAAAATAATGGACTTTGTTAGAAGCTGACTGATACAATTGAATACATTCTCTTGGCAAAATTTCAGCTTATTCGATGAAAAGAATGCTGTCTGCAATTAAAGAAACATGAGGTATGAGGTCAAGTGCATAAGTTGGGATGGGTTTGGATACCAGTCATGGCACCAATGTTTTATTTTTGCCATGCAGAGGTGTTGCAGTTACATGTAGCTTGCTTGTGACACTCGAGACACAAAGGCAGATGATTCATTTCCAGCATGGAACTTCAATGTCCTTTTATCTCCTTTGATAAGGCAGTTTATCTCCATTGCTTTCTTGACACATGCTTGAATGATACAATGCCATAGTACACAATCCAACCCGTTTTTATATTAGCAATGCGAGTACTCTTTAAAGACCCCTCAAGTTGATTTCTTGAAAGTTTTTGCATCCAATTTAATACAAGATCCTCCTCATTATCATCATCCTCGTTATCACCATCCACCTAATTATCATCATCGTCCTCATCATCATCATCATCATCACCACCACCGTCATCGTCGTCAACATCATCATCATCAACACCACCACCACCATCATCATCATCATTGTCGTCGTCAACATCATCATCATCATCCTCATCCTCATAATCATAATAAAGATTCATACTTTTCAAGATCCAGGCAGCATCTCGCCATTAGGAACCTGCAATCCGGAGTGGGACAGCCTTTGGTTTGTAGCAAGGTGTAGGCACTCATTGGCTGGCCTGATCGGTAGTAACAGGTGGCAAGTAGGAACAGCCCCTCATCAGACCCAACTAAACAAAACAGATTATGGCACATGTAATGAGGAAAGGAATTCTTGGGCACAAAACTCTGTATTTCAGTCACTAATGTAAATGAAGTTGTTGAAATGAGCATCAATTACAGTGATAAAAATGCAATGTGTACATGTACATGTACATGTACAGTACATTTACAGTGAAATAATCTTTTATAAAAATAGAAACGACAAAGAATGTCGGTATTGTCAAAATTGTTCATTTCTTGACTGTACTTAGAAAGAGACGCAATTTCAGACCAATTTGACTTTGTATATATACATGTACAGTACATGTAACTTGCATGACTTCTGGCCACAGAACAAACACAAATTTTCCAAATGTGGTTTTAGGACAAAAGTGTAGACCCACAAACATATGCCCACTGTTAACTTAGACAATTTGTTTTGTTCTCTTCACAACAACAAACTTTCTGTACAGTACAACTGTACAACATCTGTACCAAGTCATTCATTACCACCCCATTTTCAATCTTTAAACAAAGGAAATAGGGAGAAAAAAAAGAAAAGGAAAAAACATCTTACACTTGAAAACCATACAATTTAAAGCATAGCAACTACTGGAGCAAAACTGACTGCAAAACCATAAATTACATCAACTTTATAAATAACAAAGAACTTACCTTCAGCATAGAGCCGCTCTGCCAGGAAGGTGGCATCTTGGTAAGCATAGTGGTTCAAGCACTGCCAGATGGCCGCCTGAAAATAAAATGTACACATTAACCTTTAAATTACATTTTTGTACTACATGTACATTGTAGCAGAACAATCTTTATGGCACTGACTAAAAATAACCACTGTTGTATGTTTTCCTCTTCTTTTTTTTTGTTAAAGTCAGGAGTCAGGACCAAGATGTAAAATGGATAACAAAATTTTCCTGTTTAAATCTCTTTCTTGTCATCTAAAATAAATATCTGGTGATTTACAAAGATTAAAGGGAAAGTCTACCCTGATATGAAGTTAGTTTAAGAAAAAGCAGACAAATGAAATGAGAGAAACATTAATGAAAGTTTGAGCAATATCCAATTAAAAATAGGAAAGTCAAAAATTTTTATTAAAGTTGTCATCAGTAAAACACAACATGGCACCACATCAACGTATCTTGTGAGCTCCTCTCTCATTTGCTCTGTTCAGAAAATTTCAGAAACTTCCATTTTCTTACTTGATGACTGAATAGATTTGTTTATTAAATACAGGGGTTGCATAAAGAGAAATTTTGCAATAATGAATGTATGATTGAACATTTTCTTAAGGGAAAATATGAATATGAAGTTTTTAGTACAAGGCAAATGGGAAACTTCGTAAGATACAGTTACATGTACTCTACTCTCTAGTCTCCCATAGGCCTACTACATATTGGCTGTGCACCTCTACTGCTACTGCTAGTACACCCAGATATTGTGTTCGGACAATTGATTTAAAACAGCCATTTGAAGAAATTTACAAGCAATATCTCATTAATCTTCTAGACTTATTTTGGACAATATAAACAAAATATATTCACAAGATTTTGTAAAATTTTTAGAATTTCATTGACTCTTTGATCCCCTCTCGGGGTATGAGAGTATGGTCAAGTGCTATTTTTGTTGTTGTTCAAAATGAAGGCAAAAAAAAGAAGGATTTACGTTTGTTAAAGTGTCTGGACCCCAACACCCCATCAAACAGGTTGTACGTACAATAATATGGCACTTTTTGTTGTTGCTGCATGTCAGGAAAAGCCACTGGACTGGCCTGGTCAACTGTCTAAAAATAAATTACTCGACTCGTCCATAATTGACTGGTCATGCAAGCCAAAGGAAAGGCCTGTCATTTGTGATTACTAGTATGTATAAGAGACGCATTTTATTTACTTTGGCTTTGCATGTTAACGGCTATCACATTTTATACCCAGAACAGAAGTTGTGTGTCCAGACAGGTTGCGATTCCAGATGGTTGATTTGAAACAGTAATTTAAAAATGTTCATACACAATAAAGTCATTATTTCATCAGTAGGGGCGCTGGTCTGAGAATGAGGATCGTCCAGACGTCCACATAAACGAGATATATCCTCGTAAACGCGTACAAACCGCATCCTAAAAAAAAGGATCGTCCGCAATTTTTGCAGACGATCCTTTTTATTTTTCGGCGCTCTGAGGGTGTGGGGCGCTGGCGATGCGAAAAAACGTATTCCCAGTTCACCATGAAATGCATCAAGGAGCATCATCGCGGAATCCGTTTTTCACATTGCCAATGCGCAGATCTGAAATAAGAAACAACCATCCTTATTCTCGGACCAGTGCCTCTACTGATTTTAACTGTTTATAAACCATTGTTTGTTTTCTTTTCTTCTTCTTCTTACAACATGTTGACTTGTTATTTGTTAATTGTTAGACAATAAATAAAGGACAAATATTTATGTCATTATGATGCCTGATGCATCATTACAATACAATTTATTGATATATTTCATTAAATCCAAAATAGTAAAGACAAAGTCAAGGGCGAGGGCGAGGCAAAAGTGGTGGGCTGGTGGCATGGCTAGATAGATTGTCCGCGTAGCCGTACTACTACTACTGCCTACACACAACCCTCCACTGACCACGCTGAGCTCTCTCCAGCATTATATTCATATGCTATCACAGACAATTTCCTACCAAGTCCACTAATTTCCATACAGCTACAACAAGTACTGTACAACGTCAACACAAGACAAGCCACAGACACAGTCAAAAATGTTCCATTCATTCTCATGACAGCTCGACAAGTCATCATTCATTCATTCATTCACACAAAAAGTCCACGACACGGGAAGAAGAACATTAACGTGAGGAATAATAGATACCTGTACGGGCTCTTGAATGACCATTTTCAAGGCAGCTTCAAATTTTACACAGCTTGTACAGTTTCCAGCGATGAAAACTTTATTAGTTGATATTACTTGTTGTTTTACGAATTTACAAGCAGTCCGTAACCGCAGTGTATTCCGCCATTTTGGATTCCCTGACTAGAGCTGAAGAGTTGAATGTGCACGGTTAATGTACGACCGTTTTCATTGGACTAAATTTTATGTTAATCAGCAGGGCGGAAACGATCAATGAGAGACTTCCTCTGATTGGATCTAATAAAAAATATACTTTGCTTACTGTACTGGTCAATGGCCTTTTCCCTCTTGTAGCTCTTCCTCTTCTTCTTCTTCTTCTTCTTCTTCTAGTTCTTCTTCTTCTAGTTCTTCTTCTTCTACTTTTTCTTCTACTTTTTCTTCTACTTCTTCTTGTTCTTCTTCTTCTTTTTGGCTTATTCTTACAATTGTTATTATAATTAGTAGTAGCTAGACTAGTAGGCCTAGTGGTATTATTGATTATTATCAATATCATTATATATTTTTTTTTTAAATAGGAGATGAGTAGTGATCAAGAAGGAAGATTTGACTGATCTTAAAGTGATCATAGAAAAAGGAAGACAGCAATTTGCCTGGCTGTTTTTTAGGGGAAAATATCTTAAAATTGACAGCAATGGGATGTGGGCAGATATGGGAGATCGATTTTTACCCCTGAGAAGAAAGTTACTCATGTAATTATTTTGCAGTGATATAACTTATAATATTTCTATTGCTCTGAATTATAAAAAGTAAAATTGCTTCATGGCGGCTAGGGTAATACATTTTGGAGCTTGAATTTGTCTAAATCCCTTCAAAGTATCGACACCCACTCATTCCTAACTAGTTGAGGTGTTCACACTTGTACAACTTAATTGATTTTTAGTGGACCCCTCTGTTTCCAATATGTATGTCTACATTTTGTTGTAAATGTTTATAATGATTGATTTGTAATGTTTTGTTGGAAATAAATAAATTGAAATTGAATTGAAAAGTATGCATTGTAATTTGTAGGTTTAATATATACTTTTTTTTCATTGTATTTTGTTAGACTTTATAAACGTCGTTTTATTATTATTATTTTTTATTTCGTATTACTTAAATAATATTCCGCTTTTATATAGCGCCTATATCGATGCAACTATGATCTCATGAGGGTTACCCCCAATAAGCCGGGACAGAATCAAGATAGTGATTTTACACATGTTAATCTATATCATGCGCAGAAGATAACAAATCGCTTAAATCATGGAAAATCAATGTGCAGTTCTGGTTTATAATCAGAAATTGTTGTTCCGTGTCAGAGGCGGCGCTCTCGGGGGCAGGGGGGCACGGTGCCCCACTTTTTCAGGTCCCCCCAAAGTGCCCCCTTTTACATAGGAAAAGTGCACCTTTAACTTTGTAAGAAGTGCCCCTTTTTACATAGGAAAAGTCCCCCTTTTACTTTGACAAGTGCCCCTATTAATTTGTAAAAGTGAACCTTCCCCTTTCCACCTATGATGAGTGCCCCTTTTATTTTGACACGTGCCCCTTTTATTTTGACACGTACCCCTTTTCCTTTGACAGGTTCCCATTTTCCTTTACAATAAAGTGTCCATTTTCCATTCTCAATAGTAAGTGCCTTTTTTAATCTCTAGTAAGTTCCCCTTTTCAGGTACAAGAAAGCGCCCCGTTTACCTCTGATAATTGCACTATTCAAATCTGAGAGGATCCCCTTTTCCTTTTTTAAAAGTGCCCCTTCCCCTTTTAATAACTACCCCTTTTTAACTCGGATAAGCGCACCTTATATGCTCACATGCAGTGCCCCGTTTCCTTTTTAATAAGTGCCCCTTTTCCTTATGATAAGTGCCCCCATTTAAAAAGAGGCCTTTTCCCTTCTCTTAAATGCCCCTTTTCATCAATGAAAATAGTTCCTTTTCATTTTCATAAATGCCCCTTTTCATATTTTGTAAATGACCCTATTCAATTCCGAGAGATACTCGTTTTACTTTGACAAGTGCCCCTTCCCCTCCTTATAAGTGCTCTTTTCATCTTAAATAAATGGCCCCTTTATTTTAACACGTCCCCCTTGTCATTCCTAATAAATGCTCTTTTTCCTTCTTATAAGTGCCCCTTCCCATTGTCATAATTACCCCTTTTCATCTTTGATTAGTGCCCCGTTTATTTTAACATGTGCCTCTTTTTCTAATAAGAGCCACTTCTCCCCTCTTCATAAAAACCCCATTCACCTCCAATAATTGCCCCTATTAAAATCTGATCGGCGCCCCTTATCTTTTAACAAATGCACATTTCCCTTCATCATTAGTGCCTCTTTTTCATTCTCATAAGTGCTCCTTTTCACCTCTGATAATTACCCTTTAAAACATGAAATGTGCCCCTTTTTCCTTTCTAATAAGGAACCTATCCCTGTTCATAAATGCCCCTTTTCACTTCTTATAAATGCTCCTATCAAAATCTGATGGGTGCCTCTTTTCCGTCGACAAATGCCCATTTCCCATTCTTATGAAATCCCTTTTCATCCCTGGTGCGTGCCTCTTTTTTAGGTGTAAGAAGTGCCCCATTTTCACCTCTGATAATTAGCCTTTGTACTTTGACACGTGCTGCTTTTCTTTTCTAATAAGTGTCTTAACCCTTTCGATAAGTATCATTTCCTCTCAAGGAAAAAGAGCATTTATGAGAAATGAAAAGGGGGACGTGTCAAAATAAAAGGGGCATTTATAAGAGATGAAAAGGGCCACTTACGCGAATGAAAGTTAACTATTTTCATAGATGAAAAGGGGCATTTATAAGAAGGGAAAGGGGCTCTTTTTTAAAAGGGGCACTTATTAAAAAAAAAGAAAGGGGGCACATGTGAAAATATAAGGTGCGCTTAACCGAGTTAAAAAGGGGTAGTTATTAAAAGGGGACGGGGCACTTTTTACAAAGGAAAAGGGGAACCTTTCAGATTTGGATAGAGCAATAATCAGAGGTGAAGGGGGCGCTTATCAAAGAGAAAAATGGGCACTTCTCGTACCTGAAAAGGGGAACTTACTAGAGATTAAAAAAGGCACTTATGAGAATGGAAAATGGACACTTATTGCAAAGAAAAATGGGAGCTTGTCAAAGGAAAAGGGGTACGTGTCGAAATAAAAGGGACACTTATTAGAGGTGGAAAGGAGAAGGGGTAATTAAAAAAATTAATAGGGGCACTTGTCAAATTAAAAGGGGCACTTTCCCTAGGTAAAAAGGGGCACTTTTGGGGTACTTGAAAAAGTGTGGGGGGGGGGGGGCACTGCGACCTCCTGCCCTCCGGGAGCGCCGCATCTGCCTTAATTATTTCAACATTGCTCATTGATTTTAATGCCTATTTCTTGATCATCCCATGCGGTTGTTTTTGTTTGATTTATGTTAATCTAATAAAACCTTTTTATTGTCAATGTTTTTAACTTACACCTTGAAAGGACATCGAAATCATAAACTCTCGCAATTAGGGCCTTGCGGCCGCGAGGAAAGTATTTGAATAAGCCATTTTGAATGAATGATTGAATGAACGGGCCTTATAAGGGCGGGCGACCTGCAGGTAAGGGGTTGTGCAGGGATTTCTTTTCTCAGAATACTTGATTAAAAGTGATACATTTTACTTTTTCGTTCATGTGTGTGTTACAAAACGGAAGGGTAGGCATAAATATGGTCATAAAATATATATTTGAGAATGACTAAAATTCAGGGCGAGTGGCAGGCGCGGATCCAGGATTTCTTAGGGGAGGGGGCCCAACTTTTTTTATTTTTTACTCCCGAAAATTTGAAAATCGCGCCGGCCGAAAAGTGGGGGGGGGGGGGGGGGGGGGGGGGGGGGGGGGGTAGTGAGCACATTTTTTTTTTTTTTGATCCTCAATTTTTTTTGCTCCCGAAAATTTGAAAAACGCGCCTGCCAAAAATTCGTTCAGTGGGGGGGGGGGGGGGGTAGTGAGCGCATTTTTTTTTTTTTGATCCACAAAAATATTTCAATTTGCACCCCCCCCCCCTTGAGCGCCAGGGGGGTGGCCCAACCCCCCAAAAAGGTAAAAATCACGTGATTTTACATGATTTTTTTCTCAAGGGGGGGGGGGGGGGGGCCCGGGCCCCCGGGGGCCCCCCCCCCCTGGATCCGCCACTGGCGAGTGGTAATTTTTCAGTAACGGGTCAAAGAAGCAGTTAGTGTTACATCTCTTGGCGTCCCCTCACATTTTGAAAAACATTAGGCTACTTCCCAATTTTGTCAAAAAACAAGGATATTATTAACCACTGGGGGGGGGGGGGGTAGGGGGTCGATTTTCCCCAGGATTTCCATTAATTGTTTATTTTTGAAGCTTCTTAAATCATTGAAAAAAGTGTTTGTTTGTTTTCTGAAATGGTGACATAACCACCCCTTATTTTTTAAACCTGTAAATTCTGGAGAATTATGATTAACATTCCACCCAAATATTCGACCAGAACAAAAAAGGAAATGAAGAAATCGCCATCTAAATATTGAGTTCACTCCAGGATATACATGTCAGGCGCGTACACAGGGGGGGGGGGGGCAAAGAGGCAAACAAAAAGTGTTCCCACCCCCCCCCCCCCCCCCCCCCCCCCAAGCCACCGAACGAAATATTTGACGGCGTAATTTCTAATTTCCGGGGCCACAAAAAAAAAAAAAAAAAAAAAATATGTGCTCATACCCCCCCCCCCCCCCTTATTCAGCGGCTGGCTGAGTCGTTGCGAAATTTCCCTCCAAAACTGGACAAAAAAAAAATGGCATCTAACAACATCCCCCCTCCCCTCTTTTGAGTAAGAAAATTTGGGGAAAATAGTGAAAAAATAGGGAAAATAAGAGGAAAATAGGGGTAAAATCGCGAAGGAAAATTTTTTTGGTAATTATCAGTTGTTTGATGTCCTAGAAAACGAATGTAGCACAATGCATTTAGCACAACTGATCCCTTGATTTTAGATTCATTCATACTATCAAATTTCTTTCATGATACGCAATCTGCATTATACATGTAGCATACACAACAAATGAGCCCACAGAATTTCAAAGTAGAAGTTTGACATCTTTATTTTGTAAACATACTTTGCATAGGTACACACAAAATTCAAAATTTAGTACTGTTTGACAGTAATTTCAAATGGAATGCATCATTCATACAAAATGTACAAATTACACAGTTTGAAGAGTAACAAAATACTACAAAATCTCTCTGAAAATCATCTGCAAGAAGAAAGAAAGAATAAAATCTACTGATACATCAAGACACATGATTTTTGAAGACACGTACAGTTCTAGCTGTAAAAAGAAGCAACGTAACTTTGTTCTAAGTTGAATGTTGTTATTGTAATATTGTTGATGTCATTGAAGGTATTAATTAAAATCTTGATTCTTTTGGCATGGAACATAATTGATCATGAACAGGAGGGAAATTATTTCACAAATAATTACCACACATAACAGTTTGTTTTGAAGAAGCAGAGTTACCAAAAGAATGCTATAACATCTGAATACAGTTTTGTGCAATCAAATCTATATAGCTATAGTGATATTTGAGAGAATGATTTTGTTTCTTAAAACAGTCAGAAAATATGACCCGGGCAAAAATTCAAAAGTTACCCCCTGAATACTTTTCTGATTGTACTCTAATTTCAGAGCTTTCATCAAAATATATCACATTATAACAATGATAATATCAGTAACAATACATATGAGTACCTTAATAGGAATGGTAGACATTGATCCTAAAGAATACACAATAAATTATGGATGAAATACAGAAGCTTCAAAGACAGATAATTTCCTCTTTGGAATGATACTATTAATGAATTTAGACAGTTTGATGATGCATCTAGTGGTATAGTATGTATTCAGTCAATGGGAGGGGGATGGGGGAGGGGGTTGGGGGGGGGGTACTGTTGTAATGATGGATAATAGAAGACGAATTGGCACGAGAATACTGCCGTAGACTGAGAGGAGGGGGTAGTATCACCCTCTTTTTAGGTTGCCTTTCTCCTCTCCATTACCCCTATTTTTTCTCCCTCCCTTTTGTTCTTTGCCATTGGATTGGGGGGGGGGGGGGGGGGGTGGGCAGTATATAATTTAAGATTCAATACCTTTACCAACATAGAGGAATACATAAATTGTTTCATATCTGGAGTCAATGTAGTACTTGGATGGCAATAAACTTAAATAAATACACAACTCAGAAAATACATGAATGTTGAATAATTCACACACTAAAGAATCAAGGTAGATCAATCAATGAGACCCCCCCACTCCCCCCCCCCCCCCAAAAAAAGGACAACAACAAAAAACCTGCCTCCCGGATATAGAGATGGGTTCCTCAATGTCTAATTAACCCCAAAGAAACACAGTAGCATGGGCGGCATTGTGCTACTCGGTTCAGATAACCACATCAATTTCACAATTGATTTACAGTAAAAAAAAAAATTAAAAATGTATGATTGAATACAGTGCATTATGATGCAGATGTGCACAAAATTATCAGTACCCAAATGTATAGTACTATTCTATTCAGATCATCCATTGTCTACTCAGCTACTTCCTACATTAATTTGTGTGTGGCTGGATAAACAACATGTATATCAGCTACCTCTGACTTGAAGGAAATATTGCCTCTTTAATTAGCCCGAGCATAAAAATACATGGCGTTACGCTTAGGCCTAAACAAAAAAGTGTTGTATTGCCCTTTAGGTGCCAAAACATGAGTCAGTCGGTCGGAATTTTTTTTTTTTCTTTTCTTCTTTCTCTTTAGGCTGATATTTCTCAGTTTTGAATGCTTTAATATTTTTTTTTCTCTAAAAAATAGTAAAAAACTAGATGGAATTCGACTGCGCGCAGTCGAAAATGATGCCTCCGTCATAGAGCAATTTTACAAACCAAAACAGAAGAAATTTTTCAAATTCAAGTTCAATTGTAATCCATTAACAGGTTCTCAGAATATCGTGATTACAAACAATTTCTCATATACATATATGACCCTTTGAACTTTGACCTCATGATCCTAATATCTACTCAGCTCATTGGCTCTGCAAGATATCCAGAGTTAAATAGTAATCCATCTGTCAGTTCTAATGAGAATGCGTTCACAAGCTATTTTGCATACATAATGAGCCCATGACCTTGGACCTTATGAACCAAGAATCTACACAGTTCATTGGCTCTGCAAGATACATAAATGATCTAAGTTTGGCAGGAATCCATCAATCTGTTCTAATGATAACGCGATCACAAGCTGTTTTTGCATACATAATGGGCGCTGTGACCTTTGACCTTTGACCTCGTTACCCAAAATCTAATAAGTTCATCGGCTCTGCAAGTAACATACATGACCTAAGTTTGGCAGGAATCCATCAATCGGTTCTTGAGATAACGCGATCACAAGCTGTTTTTGCATACATAATGAGCCCTGTGACCTTTGACCTTTGACCTCGTGACCCCAAAATCTAATCAGTTCATTGGCTCTGCAAGATACATACATGACCAAAGTTTGGCAGGAATCCATCAATCGGTTCTTCAGATAACGCGATCACGAGCCGTTTTGCATACATAATGAGCCCTGTGACCTTTGACCTTTGACCTCGTGACCCCAAAATCTAATCAGTTCATCGACTCTACAAGATACATACATGACCAAAGTTTGGCAGGAATCCATCCATCGGTTCTTCAGATAACGCGATCACGAGCTGTTTTTGCATACATAATGAGCCCTGTGACCTTTGACCTTTGACCTCGTGACCCCAAAATCTAATCAGTTCATCGACTTTGCTAGATACATATATGACCAAAGTTTGGTAGGAATCCATTGATCCGTTCTTCAGATAACGTGATCACGAGAACGGGACGTACGTACAGACGTACGTACAGACGTACGGACGGACGGACGGACGGACGGACGGACGGACAACCCGAAAACATAATGCCTCCGGCTACTTCGTAACGGAGGCATAAAAAAGCAAGGGGCAATACAACATTTTTTTTTTTTAGGCCTTACATGTAAAATGTCACAAGAATGCTTGAAAAGTGTGTATAACATGTTACTTGATGACATACATAGAGATGAATCTTTGATTGATAGAATTATGCACTTTGTGCTTGAAATGGTGATGAAGAAGTTACAACTAGGAAGATATATAATGTAGATTGACTCTTTTAAAGGCAACTTGGAATGGAATCGACAAGTGGATATGATATACATTAGAAAATTAGTACAATTTTTCAAAGACACACACTTCACAAGAATTAGATGAATGGTTTATAATATAAACTCAATATTTACACATAATATCTTACACAATATACATACAGTACTACAACCATCCTTCATAAACACACTTTCAATTTCCGTTTCATCGAGTATTTCAGACAAAAATATCTTGCCAACTTTTCTCAAGGTCTCATTTCAATACATATATAACAACAAAATGTCCTTTGCAATTAAAGTACCGGTACCTCACAATTTCCATCAATTTTGGTAAAATATAAGGGTTACAACTTACAACATTAATTGTTAACTAATAACATCCATTTTATGGTATTTATTTGTTTACAGGGCCCCCTGGAAGACAGTACTTTGATTACTGACAGGGCTACCCTGATTAAATAAAACGGAACAAATAAATAAATGTTAATTGCTGCTGGTGATTTTAAAATATTTCAATATTTGGGTCATTCCATAGGGTAGCACTTTTTATGACATACCGGAAGTGATAAACTATGTCTCCCATCAACCATAACAAATGTTTGCTCAAATTGAGTTGAGCATAAAAACATAGCCAACTATGTTTAGAAGTACTCTAGATTCATGATGAATCAATGTTATAGAACTAAAGTTAACATAATGTTGTATTAATGTGATTTCCATGTAACACTGTCAGAAAAAGAAATACACATTAGGAAAAGATTTTAAAGAGAAGCTTCATGAAGAACCAATATTATATACCCAAAGCTTACACAATGTTGTATTAATGTGATTTCCATGTAACACTGTAAGAAAAAAGAAATGCACATTAAGCAAAGATTTTTAAGAGAAGCAACTGAGACAGCTTCATGATGAATCAATATTGCAGACCCAAAGTTTACATAATGTTGTATTAATGTGATGTTCACTTGCAATTTTGCACAGAACACTGACTGCCAGAATAATTGCTTTGTGAAACACCATCATGGCTTTTGCAAAATTATCCATTTTAAAAATCTTGATTAGCTCTGTGACAACCCTTTTAACACAGGTATAGATTAATCTTGCTCTGGAAATATTAAAAACAATATTGATGCCTTTATTATATCTATACCATGATAAATACAATGTTGTACAGGGCGATTTGTGTGGCACGTACAGAGTTATGACAGCCATCTATTCACAAAAATGGCATTATAGATTGGCAGTTACAATAGTCTCCAGACAGATTCTTCAATGTATGATCTTATGAAATACATACGGTACATACATATTGATATTCATATAGCGCCTTTACAAAAACATGCTCAAAGCGCTTTACATTATGAAAATGATGACCGCCCACAACATGTGTGTGCTGTGCTCGGACACCTGCTTTGGTGACACAACTCAAATACCATTACTTTCCGGACTTTTCTAGACTCTTTCACAAAAACAGTTCTGTAGAAATACACCATAATCAAATTATAATGCTAAAGATAATATCGGCATACCCTCTCCAGATGTGGGGTTTTCCGGTCTCTTGTAGAAACATGCTGTATGATATGTGGTTGGAGTTGGAGCATTTACAGGTAAGCTTAGGTTAGGACATATGTTTAGATGACTGTGTTTGTTTCATGGCTAAAGTAACAAATTAGAGTCATGTAAGGATATTGACAGCAAAGCAACTGTCATCTGAGCCTGTGTCGTACATCCATTAAGGAAAGTGTGATAGTCATAAAACTGACACGTAACATATTGATTTTACAAACTCTTTCACAGACAAAACTTATTCCAATAGCTCACCCATACAGACATAGGAGAGTGTATTAAAGCTCATAAATATAATGAGGTCTTTGCTTTGCATTCTTATTCCTTTTCATCAAATATTCCATACAATGACCGAAAACATACATTTCATGGAAAATAGTTATCTCATTAAACATACAGTCAAACCTGCTTTAGTGACCACCTGTCCATATAGACCACATTTTTGTTTCCCTTGAAAATGTTTTTTTATTGAAACATGTAATAAAGGAACCTGTCTACACAAACCACCTGTCTACAAAGGCCACATTTTGTGTTTCCCTTGGGCGGTCGCTGTAGACAGGTTTGACTGTACTTATACTTGGAATCATATAAGAAAGATTGGATTGAATCCCTTACACGTTTGCTATGTGAGAATGTCGTCTATGAAATCCAGCAACCTCTTGTCTGATCTGTCCTTGGGGAATTTCTTGGACAGGGAACCCTGACAAAATAAGGAAGGACAAAATAGAATATATTAAAGCCTGTCTGCACTAGTTTGGCCAGGAGGGATTAGACCTCCCATCGTGGCCATGGCATACCTGCAATGATGCACATAGGCTCATTTCCTGATAGATTATCATCGCCATCATCATCATAATTTGTTTAAGTCAGCATTTTTTCTCTTACCAGGGGTTACTGACTTTTGCGCCATGATGACACTCCCTCCCTCCACTTCTTGTCTCAAGCATCCGCTTCATTTAGACCAACCTTATTGCTTTCTTTCTTCACCATATCATTTTCATAAAATATTAGGTCTTCCTTTCCCTATTATGCCATCCACTTTCAGATCTCACGCTCTTTTCACAGGTTCATCATCTTCCCTTCTCAACACATGACCCATCCATCTCAATCCACACTTCTCTTCACCACTTCCACCTGTTTCTTCCAGACCCAACCTTTCCATTCATATAATGTGTTTGCATTCACATTTGTATACTAACCTTCATTTTGTCGAGAAAGGACTCTTTCTCAAACCAAGTTTCGTTCAAAAGCACCATATCAGAACTGTCCTTATAGTATTCCACAAGGTATTTCTGCAAAGAGAAGGATTTTATGTGAGTACCGGTAAAGCATTTTTAAACATGTACAGCATTGCATTCTCCAATGTAGGTACAATTTTTAATGTCATGATTTTGTTACTGCTTTGTTCTAGCATTCTTCTAAAGTCTCTCTACAGTGAATATTGCAAAGATTGGGCACCATATAAAGCATAGATTCCCTCCCTGGCTACAGCCTGTTAAAGTAATAAATAACTTGTGTAGATGTCAAGCGTTTTATACGATATTTGGGGTGTTTTCTTTGATTACTATAGAATAAACTCCTAAACTTGCATGGAAATTAGCATGAGGTAATCTGGCAATGGTTTTGTGCAATCTTGGAAAGAAAAACCATAGTTTTTAATATATAGTAGGTTATTTGATTCTGGAATACTAGTTACCGGTACACAAAAAGCAGTAATCCTGAATTTTATACTTTGAACCACTAATAGTTTGGGGGCATACATGTATTAGAAAGTAAAAGGCTAGGTTATATTACAGACTACGAGAAGACTGCCTATAGAGTACCGAAGCTGTGACGTCATAAAAATCTATTTTGGGGATTTCTCAATTTTTTTCATATTCCGAAAGAACACCAAAAATAATGTCCAAATGTCGAAAACCAGTTGAATATGTTAAGTCTTGGCTGAGATATGACCATCTGAATAAATATACTCCCCATAGGAACTCAGTGTTATATGCTCTGGCTCCTAATGGTAAGGAGCCAGAGCATATAACACTGAGTTCCCATAGGACATATATTCATTCAGATGGTCATATCTCAGCCAATACTTAACATATTCAATTAGTTTTCGACATTTGGACATTATTTTTGGTGTTCTTTCGGAATATGAAGAAAAAATTGAGAAATTCTAAAAATATATTTTGATGACGTCACACTTCACCACTATATGACACATTTGTCAAATTCAGGGCCCTGTTTCATGAAGCTTGTTATCAATAACAAGCTACAACAACTATTATAAGCTACTGAAATTATAGCATTTGACTGGCCGAGAGCAAATTTGACATAGAAATGTTGTGTTTGTTATTGATAACAAGTTTTATGAAACAGGGCCTTGTTCTAAGACTTGGCAATCTTACCATCTCAGCTAAAACTTCTTGAGTGAGGAATATATCTTGTTGCCACGAGAAGCCCATGTCCATCGGCATACCGTACAGGCTAGCTTTCTCCTAATGAGAGGAAATACAGAAAGAGGTTTCTAAATTAACAATACTAAATCCTTGTTTAAGAATAGTGTCTTTGCTCGACATAATCACATCAATATGAGCTCTCCTGTAGGTTATTGTCGTTTAATTTGATTTCAAATCCATTGATGAAAAGCATCGCTGAATTTTTGTTAATTTGCAAAAATTTCTTTCACATTTTGTGAAGGTTTCTGGTTTCCCCATAGATATAACAAGATTGTATTTGATATGCAATGAGGTCAAAAAGGATGCTTCATCAGTGGATTTAAGGACTTTTTTTAAGGACTATTCTCTTATGACCCTCCTCCATTCATCCCTGTTTTTTTATACAATTTACAATGATTCCCAAACATGCCCCTATTTATATATCCCCCTTCTCATTTCTCTATGTATCTCATTCTAATTCTATCCCTCTGCGCCTCAGAATAGTTTACTAGATCGATGGCGCATAATAAATGCTGTATTATTATAATTATTATTATAGCATCCACAAAGTGAGTTGATTGAAGAATTTTACACCTATTATCAAGTTCTATGATGTAATACCAACTTACTTCTTCAGGCGGCATAACCCATAGTGCTTTCATCTGTGAGTCTTTGGTGGCCTTGTGTCTACTATAAGGAGCTGTGACAACAAAAATAGACATGTCTATGAACTGCACGATGGTAATTTCAAGAAAATTCCAAGAAAATTCCATGGGCATCATCACATAAAGACTTACAGAATATTTAACCAGGGGGATCAATCTTGCTAAAACATACATGGAATTGCCCAGGTACATGTAAACTTGTAGATCTAATGCTACAAGTTTAGTACATTAATTTATCTTTATATTCCAAACAGTATGTCAATCGAACTAAAATTTGTACTTGACCACTAAACCTCATAAATAAAATAAAATAATGTGTAATTCATACTGGTTGGAAGGATAGTAACTGGGTCATATGCAACCAAACCTGCTACAGGGAGCCTATTACAATTGTAGATTCTATACTAAATTTTTACCAGCTACCAGAAAATATTAGACAGCATATACAGGAGTACACAAGGAGACAACTATCCACTTTATATCCACAAAGTATAAATTTGAAGAAGACATTCTTTTTTTCTCACCACAGATCAAAGCTAGGCAAGGTTGATACGACATCCCGTCTCCTTTCAGTTTGAGTTGGTAGTTCATCTGGCATTCTATATCCCTTAGTGACGGGTGGGCGGGGCTACATGGATGACTGTGATACCAGCCGACCAGCTGGAGTCCTCTGCTCGTCATGGACTGACGGATCTCCGTCTCTACGCTGGCCCCGCTCTGCTTCTCACCGAGTCGACATCGACAAGGGAAGGCCTGGAGGATACTCATATCTACAAACAAATTTTGTTGGTAAAATAGGAATATGTTATTGCCTTCTTGGTAAGGTGCTGGTATCCAATCCAATCCAATCCAGATATTTTTAAAGCGCCAATATCTAGTTGCCTAATCAAAGGCAATGATGAGACTGAAAAACTACCAAAAATGTCTGTTCATGATTCTTACTGTGAAAGACAAAAAAGCAGTGACTAAATGTAAGCAATCTGAAATAGGTATGTCTTTAGTTGAGTTCCGAAAGTGGATAACTTGTGACAAGAGCGAAGGATTTGGGGAAGATTAAAAACAGATTAAAGAACTTCAACTTCACAGAACATATAATTTATGTAAGGACATTTAATATGGTGTTAAAGACAATTTTTAGAAACTGTTTCCCCAAAGAATTGAACAGGATTAACAGAATCCCTATAGCTAATCAGAGTTGTTCTGAAATAATATCCTATCAAACTGTTGACTACTAAATTGTCATACTGGTATTCCCCATGGGTCTTATCAAGAAACCATCCGGTTCGAGTAGGTGTTAAACTTACGTTGAGTTTCTGGATCCCACTTGCCAGCTAAATAACCTATCACTTCGCTGGTGGTGAGATGACAGTGAAAGTCCTGTTAACAATGAACAATCAAACAAACATAAATAATGTATTTTTCATGCAGTTTAATGATGTATTTACATCCATACAAATATTGCATCCCCATAATAGTCAGGGTTTTTTTCAGCAGACATTCTGTTAAAATGTGTAACATTGTTAGAAAGGTTGAAGATGTGGAGGAGATGTGAGTAACCCCCCCCCCCCAAAAAAGTCACCTTTTGTGTGACTGCTGATTAGTTTCACAGAAGAATATATCAACAGTTAAAAGGTAAAGATCTTTCCATCTCAAACTGAATAAAATCAGAGAGTAAAAGGAGAAGACTTTCTGTACAATGGCTGCCTTAATAAAAACAGGGAATAATTTTCCTGGTATCGCATCGCAATTTGCTATGCATTTTTGCATGACTGCTATACAAAATATCTTTTGTGTAGCAGTTTTCTTCCATAGAAATGTACAGAATTTCATTTGAAATATTTATCCATCGGCTGAAATTGCTAATCAAAAAATTTGAGGAAAATTATTCCCTGAAAAACCAGGGGCTGTATTCTTAAAAGAAGTTATCTTTTATGTTAATGAAAATGCTGTTAAATGTTATAACCAACAGAAATGTCATGGAACTAACTCTTACCGTTGGTAGTTGTGCAAATATATCTTCAGAACTTTATAATGTGAACGCATACAACTTTGTGCAGACATGAACGAATGCTTTGTCCTACTTTTGATTTCTTATGACAAATAACATTGTTTTACTAACATTAAAGATAACGTTGTTTTATGGAATAAAAACCAAGCTTTCTTTCTTTGATTATTTGAGGGCTGATTTTAACTTCATTATATTACATATTCTCCCTCCACGTAGTTTATGAATAGCCTACAGAGGCCGTTCCTGTTGATGTACAGATGCACTCTTTTTAGGCCTTCAGAGATGTGTCTCAATTTAGAGATAAAAGCTTTCAACTTCTCTGAAAGACGGACACTTAACCAAAAATTTCATAATTTCATCAAACCAAACGACTTGAATAACCCTGGTTTATAAGGTGAACGACACATGCTCCAGCATCAACTACTATGTGGACAACATTCAACACAAACCAAATTTCTAGCTTTAATGATGCGACAGTAAACCTAACCCTAACCCTTAAAACCTACTTTCAATCCTAACTCTAACCCTCTTATTTTGTTGTAATAAAGTCTAGAGCAAATATTGGATCACTGGTTTATCTCAGGACCAGAACAAATCTAACTTTGGAGAAAAACTTACCACTATAAGAAGACAGTTTGTGGTGATGGAAACGGTGAAAGGCTGAAGCTTCCCCATTTCTTTGAAAGACAGACACTTAACCAATGTATGTGGATCCCTGTTGATGATTTACAAACAGAAGAAAAAGTAGAAAGTTGATATTCATGGATGAAAGTTTTTTTTTACTAAAAGAATTGATGCTTTTAGAAGATGTGAGAAAATTGTTTGACCCCGGCCAAGCGACCCTTTGTCTGAGTTCAGTGTTTCATCATTGATATATTATCTACAAATTCAAAATGAAGAAGAATCACAAAGTTTAAATCAAAGATTTTTAGTCCAATTAAGGCCTCATGATCTCTCAAAATTAATGCACATGGACCACTGAGATAAGATGGGAAGAGGGGGGGGGGGGGGGGGGTGGTGAAAATAGGAGAGAGAGATGGGTGGGGGTAAGAAGAATTCTGAAGAGAAGAATAAGTATTCTTCAACGTTCTCTTCGGCTGGCTGAGGTTTGGTTTACCATGTTAATTATATCAGTTCCTGTATATTTTTTTAATAAAAACATTGGGCCATGTAACTATTCATGCCTTTAAGCATAAATTTCATGAAATATCTAGAAAATTTACCTCCAAAGGGCAGACTTACTTATTTGCACTTTTCTTTTTCAATGATGAATACTGAATGACTTTGGTTTTGGGAGGGCTATCGCCATTTTTCATTTTCTGAAGATCTGGAAAAGAACAAGATATGACACACATTTAGGGATTGTCAATACAAAAATTATCCTGATTTGGGGGTTCTTTTGGAAAAGGCATACATGTACAATCCATGTTAGGGAAAGCAAACTTTTTAAGGGAAGGCATACAATATTTAAAGTGCTCATTTACATTGACATGGCAGAGAACATGTTTTGGAGCAAACAGTTTGAACAGACACAAACTTTCACCTGGCCCTTATTGGGGAAGCCAAATAATGGTTGACAGTACTGTTAAAATGATCATCAGACCAGATACAGCTGCAAGAGATAGTAGCAACTTTCCTTGACAAATTGAAATATTCTCATTCTTTACAAACATTCTTAAACATATAGATATATTTATCTACGTAGCTTCAATTCCAAAGGCCACTTGTGCATAACTTAAGTACGGTTGACACAGTCATTAGATTTACATAGTTAGGCAAATTTGAAGAGTGCAGTTCATTGAAAAGAGTGTAAATATACCTGTATGTCTTTTGTTGTCGTTATCAACCAGGATTCATAGATAGATAGAAATGGTTAATTAAAAAGATCATCACAGCCACCGGCTGCATTGCGATCAATTTCACAAAGATACAATACAATTGCAATTCAAATTCAAGTCACACAAAATATGACATAAATCAAAAATCAAACATATAGACATTTCATAAAAATTCTTTGACCAAATTCTAATTTTGTTAAAAAAGAAAGAGAAAGGGAGAGGTGTAGGAGAGAAAGAGTAAGAGTGATGAGAAAGAGAGAGAGAAAGAGAGAAAGAAACAGAGAGAGAGAAAGAGAGAGAGAAGGAGAAGAGAGAGAGAGAGAGAGAGAAGGGGGACAAGGGGGGGGGGGAGAGAGAGAGAGATGAAAGGGGAAAGATTCATAAAACTAATCACCTATTCTATGATTATCATTCTCATCCCCCAACTTCCTCTTGAGATTCTTTGTAACCTTTGACATCGGTGGACAGGGCCGGTTGTCTTCTGAAACCTCGTCATCGGCGTCACTTTCTCCCGGCCTGCCAGGAGAGTGGTTACCATTCTCAAGCAAGCTGGAGTTGTCGTGGGAACTATTATCATCATCCTTTGAAGACATAATGAAAGATCAGAAATGAAAATTATAATGGTTGATCTCATAAAGTGTTCCCCCGCCCCCAAGGATACAATTGTACTAAGTGCTACTCCCCTGGCTTTAGCCGAAATACCATGTTAAGGTGCTCCTGCATTCTAGAAACTGCTTTCCATTGGGTCACTATATACTTCATCTAAGTTGACAGTGGTAAGTGTAGAATAATGTCTTTATGGAAAAAAAAATTGAATAGAAGTAGATTTATAGATAAATTTCAGAGGTAGCTCTGGCGCCAAGTTAATTTAAGTATTATGGGACAGAAGACCCTAGAAAAACAAGAGAGGAACAATTATTTCAAGGTTCATTCGATGTAGAGATCCTCCACATAAAAAGAGCTAGTAATACACATTTTAATCATAACAAATAACAAATCTTGGAATTTGTGGCAAAGTAATCATGGATTCAGTACAGTGAACAAGGACAAATGCATTTCCTTTACAATAATAACTTTGCTAGCATATGTTCTTACCAGATAAGGAATCTTCATGTTTCTAAACCATTGTGACTTGACAACATCAAGCTTTTTGCCATTGTATTTGACCTGTTAAAAAAAAAATAGAGAAAAGAAATATAGATTACTTGATTTAACAGATGGTTTGATAAATTAATCTAAGGAATCAACAGAATACATCTTATGCAGTACATGTGACCATATTCTCATTAAATCATACTGTTGTGAAAATCTCTCATAATTGCATTACTTTCATTTCATTATCCTACAGGTTACAAAGTCAGGGTAATCTTACCGAAGCCCATCCACATCCAGATCTCTTGCCAGGATTGAGAATGGATTTGATGTGAATGGCCCAGGCACTTGGTGAGTTGAAGATTTGTTTCTCTTTGCTCCAAAATATTCTCCCATCTGTCATCAGGTCGGCGGTGAACTTACTCCCCTGAATTACAAAAACGATACAATAGAATAACAAAGTATTTAGTAATTATGAATTCGTATAAATAACAACAAAATTAATAATGTATTCTAGGAGAATGGGACACACTTCATAGTAGATTATGACATCTTCCATTTCACTTACAAATGAAGAACTTCAATTGCATGCTTGTCCCAGAACACTAACTTTTAGATAAAGACTTTCAAAGTGATTTGATCTGTTAGTACTTGAGCAAATTATTTGTTCTGGGGCTCTTAAGTTTTCAACTCCTCAATTACATTGTACCAAAAATTCATCCTGATTCATTAGCATTGTAAAATGTCAACACACTTCCATTTCTTATAATTTGTTGTGCTTTACAAAATAACTCCTTCCATAAATTTCCATGCAAATTGGATTACCAAGAAAGGCAGCCGTTAGCTTTTGAACCTTCATCTTAACATGACATATAGTGTAGCACCTTCCCTGACTTTCTATACTATTAGTTGTACACTTTCTGAGTACTTTACAAAAGGCAATCATTCAAGCCTGGCCTCTCAGTGGTGGTTCATTAGGTTGTGTGGGGGGGGGGGGGGGGGGCATTGGTCATGTGCACCTTAGCAAACCTAATCTAGCACAATACGCGCACACAAAAGGAAAACAAAATATATAAAAAGTGCCAATGTTGTAAAGTGCTTCAATAATCTATTAAACAAAGAAGACATCTCCAAAATACAAGGACCCTTCTTATACTCCTCCCTCCCCTCCCCCTTCCCTTGCCATACAAGAAAATCCTGGATATGCTTACCAGGTATTCAATGGAGAGGCAATCTTTCCCAGCCTCGACTACCCCATCACCCATGAGCATACTCAGGGTCACTCCTCGTCCTGTTAGTACTTTCTCCTTCTTGGGCGGACTCGTTGTGAAAGAGTCGATGCTGTCAGCCTCCGACATCGTCTCTGCTGCCTCGTCATCCTTCAGAACATCCTTACGGTCTTTAATGAGAGATAGTAATATGATCATCAAAGACAAGTTATTAATTTGTAATTAATCAACAAATAAATAACATAACTATTATTCACTTTTAACAGGCCAAATACAATGTAAAAAAGCAAAACAATTAAGGAACTATGAAGCCAAGGATTCAAATTATCAACGTTGATCTACATCATAACTCCTTACCTATATAGGGCCTACATTAAAAAAAAAATCAGGATAGCTCGCTCTCTCTCTAGACTCTATGTTTAAATTTAAAGGCCAAGTCCATTCCAAAAATAATTTGTCTTTGATAGATGCAGAAACACAAGAGAAAGTAATGAGGAAATTATGAATTTTTGTTTATTAAAGTATGAAAAACTAGTTCTATGGAACTTAGAAAATCACTCACACATTGATATTCCAGTAAAATCTTTGATTTTTTTACGATTTTTTTTCAGCATCCTTAAAGAGTTAAGTATTTCATATAGACCTCTAGTCTAAGTTTTACTTATAAGTTTGAAAAATTAAATTTTCATTTAACACATCTTCCTTTATTGGAGGAGCTCGCGCCTTTGAATGTTTTTTGAAACAGATAAATGGCGCCATACAAATGCTGTGAATCATCATCATCGACATCGTCATATTTAAGGTACAAACTTGCAAGTTGTACTGAAATGTTTGTCAATTTTTTTTTGTCGTATTGGCATTGTCATTGTGCTCTTTGCTTAACTTAACTTAGATCTAGATCTAAGTATAAAGCCCAAGTTCTCTCACTTAAATTCGAAACCACTCGAGTGGGTCGGCGCTCGGCCAATGGGAACGCGCCGTTAGGCCTATTCTAATTATATTTGCCGTTTTCTAGCTGTACAGCGCCCAATCATCTATGTGAAAAGTTCATTTGTAGAACAAACAACTAGTATTACTAGTATTAACAAGCAACTTCACTTCATTCACTTCACAAAGGTCAAATCTTATCACATTCACACACGTTACAAACTGACACAGTCACAGTGTGCAGTGGTTGTTGAAATGAGCCTGAGCCGCGCCGCGAGCCGGTTAAGTTCATAGATCTAAATCATATTCATAACATTAACAATAACACTTCAAAACATTGTCATTTCTTCTTAACGAATCATCATAATAAAATGTATAACATTACCCATGAATGAAATCAGGATATTTAACACAAAGTAATAGCAATGACTACAGTAAAATGCAGTTGCAGTTGCTAACAGTTTAGATGACAATTGAGTAAAGTGAAGATGATCCGCATGTTATCTGTCTCTCTTTGTTTTCTTCCGTGTGAGAAACACCTGTAGGGATTCCATCTCCAGGAAGGGGGTTGCAGCCTAATATTATGGAACTGATCAGTATTGCAAAAGTAAAATATCACACAATCAAATAAATTCATACAGATTTGTAGAATCTGTATGATTATTTCGATCTTTTTAAAGGGTTATGTAGTTATTGATATTCAATCAGTATGACATTTAAGTATAGATCTCTACACCTTTAATATTTTACCCCTACAAAATAAAATAGAAGTGCCCATGTCCATTTGCAAAGATGGCTGCTTTTGATGCAATTTCGCTCGTCGAGCAGTGTGAGCAGCAAGAATTAGAGGTGAGATTTCACGTTTATGTTTGCGAATTCTGATTAACAATCAATAGAATGACTTTGAAAATTGAATTTGAAGTGAAAATGACTCGTATTTGGTGTTCAATCTGTGTGTGAGGTGGGTAAGTCGATATGAGGTTTGTTATTTGTATGGTCCCACACAATCAAAACCACGTAGGGGCCTACGTAATACCAGTAGGGGTGCTGGTCTGAGAATAAGGATCGTCTTCATAAACGAGGATCGTCTTCTTTACTTTAACACAGACAGATACGTCCTAAAAAATAAGGACCATCTGCATTTTCGCAGACGTTTCATATTTTTGATCGGCGCATTGGCGATGCAAAAAACGGATTCTGCAATGATTTTCTTGATGCATTTTACATTGACTTTGTATTGTACAGAGACCTTCAGTTCACATTATGAGCAATAAATCCTTGGGAAGACGGACAACCCATAAAAGTAGACGGTGAACTAGGGTTATTTTCCCCCGGGGAATCCATTTTTGGCATCGCCAGCGGGCCGTTCTGTAACATGAAACCCCCAGAGCGCCGATGAAAAAAAACGTCCGCGAAAATGCAGATTACCCTTATTTTTGAGGACGCGTTTTGTCCTCGTATATGAGGATATTCTTGTTTATGAGGACGATCCTCATTCTCGGACCAGCGCCCCTACTGAATACTGGCTCTGCCGCTGGATCTGGAGCGAGCTGTTGATCTTGCAGCGGTTACATTACGGTCGCCGGTCGCGCGCCCGATGAAGTCCGGGGCCGCGCGCGGCCCGAGCTGGTGCTAGAATTCGGGAGAGGCGGCTAAGCACAGACTCACAGAGTCCATGCTAATCCTATTGACCTCTTGCGCTATATCATTGTGCTGAGAGGCATCAATTTTGTACACACGTGTAGAGTAAGACCGCCAAACTTCGGACACTTAAGACAAAACGGGGGAAAACATTAAATTCTTTTTTTAATTATTGAAAGATCAAATATACTATTATTGTGCAAATACTGTTTATGTATATCATGAAAAGAAAATTAGTAAAGGAAATGGAAAACTAGAATTATTTACTTACCCGCCGAACCTTTTTTCATGCCAAGCTTCGAACGCACTTGCCAAGCTTCGGACGTTCATGAGTAGGGCACGTATAACGCACGTATAGCGCATAGCGCACGTACAGCGCACGTATAGCGCGCGTGCTAAAGTGCGCATTCATCGGAGGTTTGGAAACCGGATCAAAAATGGTACGACGGGGGTAAGTTTGACTGCGTTGATTACATGAAAAAAGTATTATTTTCTTGTTTTGGGTAAATTTATTTTAGGTAGAACTATCAGAAAGGTGTTTTTCACAACACTCACACAATATTTTGGTGCTAAAATCTTACGAAAGCGCTATTTTTTCGTAATCAAAATGACACTCAATGTTGCCTGTCCGAAGTTTGGAAGAGCGCCATCTTCGTGTAGGGGTACCTGTATAGTACCGGCCGCCATTAGAAAATTTTCGCGATAGAGTGAAAAAGTATCTCATAAGCTCCCATAAATTTGGCAGAAACCATGTGAAATATGCCAAGGATTTCTTTGTAATCGATATATTGAAGGCTCTATACCTTAACTCCCCTGTTAAGGGACTGTAAAAATCCAGGTAACCTGAAATCTGTCTCTGAATTCGATGTTTTTTGTGAGTTTTGCAGACGGCAACCTGCCCTAACTTTCTGTACTAACGATGTAGGTTAGTATAGTAGTAGTATCAAATGCATGCAAGTTACCCGCCTGCGTTATTTTTTTATGCGGCACAGATTGGGGCTTTTTTTTAAAAGGGGTCTTGATTTACAGACTAATAGTGGTCGTGTGCGTACTAGACAGTATAAGTAGTCGAGGTCTGTTTTTAATAGTGTTACATGTAATCCACTGCCGTATGGAAAATCATTACATCAACAATTAAAATGAAATTGGAAATCTGAAGAGGAGGCAGCACGTCAATAAGGAGAACATCACAATAATTAGTCAATAAAACTTAACTAACTTAAGCGAAGAGGAATGTTATCTAAACACATAGTTCGCGATGGATATTCAAACTTCTTCGCAGCGCTAATGCGCTAGCGAATATGACTAGTCTCACGTACGTGCAGACACTATTCAGAAGGGAAAGGACGTACTTCCCATAGGCTCAACACGCGCCATGCCCCAATCTGTAATCTGTGCCGCATAAAAAAATAACGCTACCCGCCTGAGCTAGGCTCATATTTTGCGTTCGAGCCGTTGAAGTAATTTTTGTCCGAAGTTTGGCGGTGTCCGAAGTTTGGCGGTGTCCGAAGTTTGGTGGTTTTACTCTACAAAACAAATGGGAGAAAATACAAATTATTGTTGAAATACTTTTGAACAGATTTTGATCAAACAAAGATGATTAAATATGCACTTTCTCATATGATTCACAGCAAACTGCACCACAATACAATTGCATACTGTACCGACGGTGGGGTGCGCGTGTGCGCGTGTGTTCAGTTAGCGGACCGTAATGTTGTGCTGCAGTTTGCTGTGAATCCCGTAAGAAAGTGCATTATTATAAGTAGGGCTGCGATGAGTAGTCGAATGCTCGAGTACCCGCACTGTTGACAACTACTCGAGTACAATTTCTCATACTCAAATATTTAGCAACAAAAAAAAATAAAAAATTCCCGGTCACCTGGCACTGTCCAGGACGACGCTTACCTGTGCCATTTGATGAATATTTACTTCATTTTGGGTATGTTTTAGTAGGGTATCTCTTCGCCGGAGTTACGGGTCAAAGCTAGTTTGGATAGACTTCTGAACTAGCGCCAAATTATTTTGTGTAGCGCCCTCTGCAACAAAACTCAACTATCCCTTTAACGTCATAGGTGTGATTTTTAGTGAATTATGGTGAATTTTGTGTATTGGTTGAGATTCAGTACAGGCCTACAGGGTGTCTTTTACCAGTAACCAGTGACAATGTTGAAGGTTGATGAAAAAATTGCATGATTTTTGTATGAAGTGTTACTTATTAAAATCCTTAATCCTCTAACATGCTCCTGGTACTCAAATGAACTTACACCTTCCATCCTCCCTCTTTCTCTTCTCCATCTTTCTCTCTCCTTCTCCATCACCCTCTCCCCCTCTCTCTCTCTCTCTCTCTCTCTCCCCCTCACTCTCTCTCCCCCTCACTCTCTCTCCCTCCCTCTTGCTTCTTCCATATAGGCCCCAGGAGGTGTCGCCTCACCAGAACTCTATAAGAAGCTGCTTGCTCTTTACCTTCTACAAAATGATTTGTAAGTAATCTCAAATTTTATCAATGTGCAATTGTATCTTGTAAATTAATTTCTTTAAATGTAAATAGTATTGTTGATCGACTTTTACATCAACATCAACATCAACAGTTTAGGGAAGAAAAGGTGGTTCTGTTGGTCTTCCGGTCGCTTCTTCTTTTGGTTGTGATTAACAGACGAAAACAACTTTGAGGGTACACTAGAGAGATGGATCACACGCAACATACTGGAATTTAGACCAATAATTATTGAGTAATCTTTTGAAAATATTCAAACTGGGTGCTGTGACCGTAGACTGAGGAAGATGGATTCCAGTCGGTGTTTGGAAAATAAAATAATTTTCATGAAGTCTGCCAGGAAATAGTGATGTTACTGACTGTATTACTGGGTGCGTAAATCCTTTGTGCAGGATCGATTATGACCTTTTTCCTAGGTTCATAGACTGATATTTTTGGTCATTGTGTAATGGAGTCCAATTAACGTCAAGCCCAGCCTGTGATATAACTTCCACAAGGATTATTTGCTCCTGCTCCTGCTCCTCCTCCTTCTCCTCCTCCTCCTCCTTCTCCTCATTCTTCTCCTCCTTCCCTTTCTATATCTTCTTCATCTTCTTTTTTCTTCAGCTTCCTCTCTTGTTGTTCTCCTCCTCCTCCTCCTCCTCCTCCTCCTCTTTCTTTGTCTTTCCCTTCCTCTTTTCTTCCCCTCTTCTTCCCCTTTTTGGCTTAAAAGGCAGAGCCACAATTGCATCAAATTCAAGTATACCAGTTTCATTGAAAGCATATTATATCTTTGTTTTATATATTTCGGTCTGTACCGTCATTGCATGTACATGTACATAGTGCAGGACTACAATTTGCCAATGTTTTCTAAATATGCCTGTTGCCTTCTCTTTCAGAAATAATGCAAAATTTTTGTGGAAGAGAATTCCAGCTGCAGTGAAAACGGTAAGTCTGTCTCTATATTATTCTTGAGTATGCCATCTGAAGTTCTGAACAAAGCCCATTATTGATCTGATTGGTTAAAGTCAGTTGGTTTCAATTTCAAAATGCAAAGTTTTTATCTATTACGTTTTTTTTTTTACTGTTTAAAGAGTGGTCACAATTAGACTTCATGTTAATACACCAGCTTACTAACATATTCTAATTGTATGCACACTTTTAAACAAAGTTTGTTCTTGACAACCTGAATGCCTATTTGAGGATTGCCCAACATATCAACAAGTAATGTATGCAGACTGGATTATAAGTATTGTAGTTCATTCATTAATAACAGGATAATGAAGAACTTGTTACAAGTCCCCATGAAAGAAACATCCATAAATCTGAATATGTTAGTGAAGTGGTCTATTGGGCAAGGACAGTTATATTTTAGCCAATGTACAATGACAGAACTTGTGTTGCCTCGAAAAGCCACGCAGTGCCTACTCTGAGTAAGTGCAGTTCACTATGTGAATATTTTCCCCAAATAGGCCGACCCAGAACTTGGCTATATATGGGAGATTGGTCAGAACATGTGGCAGAGAGATTTCTCCTCGTCAAAGTTATATAGCGCCCTCAACAGAGAATGGTCTGATGTCATCAAGGAAATCATCTCAGCACTTTCAGGTATGTTTTTTTGTTGTTGATTCTTCAGCCAGAAAAGGCTGCATTACATGCACACCAAATCTACATATATTCAAGTTAATTTATTGATTAAAATCCAAACACAAATGATGATTTTAAATTTTTGGTTTATAAAGTGTAATACAGTGAACCTGCAATCACCTGTGTAGAACCTGTCTATGAAGACGCATTTCTTATTTCCCTATAAAATTGGTTTTTTTTTTTACTGAAACCTGTACTTCAGGGATATTTACAACAAGAACAAACAAAAAACATACATAGAATTGATCTGTTTTCGTCTAGAGGAATTCCAAGTTACATGTATAAATTATATATATATATATATATATTTTGTTCACACTGTGCATAAATAACAATGTTTGACATTTTCTTCTTGTTTCTTACAGTGAAAGTGTCGCTGTGTTGTGTGTGGATAATTTATGTGTAACATTTGTCAGATTAAAACGATTGTACCCTAGTCCAAGAAGAATGTAAAAATGGAACTTTTGTGGATCCTTCTATGGGAGCTCATCTAGGTTCGATCTGTTAATCACACTTTTGTCTATTTAAAGGGAGTGGATCGTCAAGTTATCATGTGCAGAAGGTCATAATTAGCTTACACCAGACTTGATGGAAATACCATTAGGCCTAAAAAAATAAAAAAAGATGTTTCCCCTTTAGGTGCCAGAACCTGTGTCGGTCGATCAGATTTTTCGATCAGATTTTTTAGATTTTTTAAACTCTCCCCCCCCCCCCCCTCAAAACAGCAACCATCACCCCCAAAAAACTCAAAATCTAGAACGTTGCCCAAATCTTGCTGGTTTCTAGCTTTTTGTTAATGCCTTAATTGGTGTACAAGTCTGCACACCGCAAAGCTGTAGACCAGTCTAGAAATACCCCTTCATCTCTCGGAGATTCTTTGAGTGATGCAAATGTCAGATAATGACTTTGCTATATGGGGAAAGGCAGAGCATTACAAAAAGCTTGTTGTTTATAAAAATGAAGGCTAATCCTGGTGATTGACAGCACCTGTTATTGGGTTAACACCCAAATGGTGTCAAATTTCCAATGATCGCCCACTTCTATGTGTCTTAAAGCAGTCTTTCCTACATGTTTACATTACAGACTCTATAAAGCAAAGGCTATTCCAGCTTGTAGGCAATACATACACATCAATAGAAGACGATCAGTTTGCATCCTATCTCGGAATGTCCAAGGAGCAAGCCATCAATGGTAAGTATTTGTAGGTCAGTCGATACACCAGTAGTCATAGAACTATCTATCTAAGTATCTTCTCCCTGTTCGGAGGTTGATTGCAACATCTCTCCATTTCACTCTATCTTCTGCCATTCTGGTGCACTCTTGCAGTTTTAGTCCACTCCAGTTCTTGACATTCTCTTCCCAGTTGATTCTGGGTCTCCCTTTAGGTCTACTTCCTTCCACTCTTCCTTCCAATACATCCTTTAAGAGGCTTTGGTGCCTTTTAACATGACCAAAGTATTTGATTTTTCTCTCCTTAACTAATCCTACTAGTGCAATTTGTTTACGCCCTGCCATGTGCAATATCTCTTTGTTGGTTTTCATTCATTTCCAGGATATTTTCATCATTCTTCTGTAGATCCACATTTCAAAAGATGTTATTCTATTTTCCATAGAACAGGATGATCTTAAAGCCATACTGTACTTCAAGCACTACTGCCGAATAGCAAGTAGGGTTTAAGTCGGTGCACCCCAGCAGCAAAATGATATCTATATTTTGTGTAAATTAATATCAAGTTGGGGTTAAGATATTAGCAGGATCCAACAACGGCCTGCCTGTGTAGTCTGTAATTAGTGTAATGATTGAATAGTGTAATAATTGAATATCTGAGTTTATTTGTCATAAATCTTTGACATACCTCAATATTTTATTTGAAGCAAGAACAGAAAAAGAGAAGTATGAAAATTAAAAAAATCATGTGTAAATCTTGCACTGTAAAAGTAGAAATATTTGCGGTACATTATTTTGTTTATGGATTTTGTGCTTAGATCGGCAAACGCCAATTTAAGTACTTGCGAAAATATAAGCATGACTTCTTATGCGTGTTTCGAACGGCCTGAATTGCGTGCAAAGTGAATTAAAGAACCAGGGAATATGGTGTGGGGTCGCTCAGCGCGAAAAATTAATCACGCAAAAATAATAGCGTTTACCAGTACAGTAATAGAAAGTCTATAAATTACTAAGTTTGTTTTTCATACGTCTCTGAATTTCATTTTACCATTTGCTATCAACAGCTGTCCAAGAAGAAGGTTGGTCGTACAACTCTACTACTCAAATGATTTTACCCAAGAAACCAGGTAAGCACATGATGTCATTAAAGGGATAGTTGAGTTCTGTTGCAGAGGGCGCTACACAAAATAATTTTTCTGTGAGATAATGAAAAACTGAGTGTCAAATTTGAAAGAACATAATATTTAAATGACAAAATCATCTTTGTTTGACGGCTGAAATATAACGATTTCTAATACTTGTGTACCACCACAAATATTAGATATTTTGAAAAATTTGAAAAAACGAAATAACGCCTTTTACGTCGTATTTCAGCCAATGACGATGTAGACTTTTTTGTTTGCATTTTCGTGTTGCTTATATTACCCACAATTAGCCGGCCCATGTATTGTTATTTTTAATTAAATGATTAATTAACGGTCACCATGTGTTTTTTTTAAGTGGAGCTGAATTGGTATGATCGTATTGGCCAAATTTCACACATTTTGGGGTTTAAAAGGGCACTATAAATGTCATAGATAAGAATAAGAGCAATAACCATGAACTTTGAAGACATTTGCGGTCTGAAAACAGAACTCAACTATCCCTTTAACATAAATGAGAAAAAGTCATTAGAAGGCTCGGCAGCAAGGGACAATCATGGTTAATTTATCAACTGATTGATAATTTTAGCAGAGATTTTACATATATTGCTGATAGAATATAATTTCAAGAGTGAAAAGGAATCAAGACTTTAATAAAAGTTATATTTGGTCAGGACAGGAATTTGGAGTATGCCTTAATAACACAGTCCTTATTTTGCAGACTGTTAAAAGAACAAAAAACAAAAACAATGAATGCTGCAGACTTTCTATGAAATTGGACATTAGAAAAAGAAATATGTGAAGTCAATTTTCCATTATTTGTTCTGTATTTGTTAAGCCTTAATCCTTCTTACCCTTACTTATATTGTTTGCTTCTGTTTATTTTTGCTTATCTTTGCTTACAGTTCCATCAAGAGAAGCTCCAGCACCCAGTGAACAACAAATAGCTCAACTGACCGAGTTTGTCGCTTTCTTAGAAAATTGAAAATACGTGTAACTCCACCAATGAAAAAGTAGGCAAGAAGATATTGAACAGTTCTCCAGCTGACGCATTGTAGCCAGCTTTTGAGACTTTGGATACTTTTCATTCAGACTGAAGGATTTGAAACTGAACCAACATCTTTAAAAAGAAATTCAGTATCTGGAACACATGCCTTTCTTTCCCTTGAAATGCAGTGAGAAGACTTAAACCGTTAACAATTTCCCCCATATACTAAGGAAGTGATACATCTGCACTTTGACGTAGTGTAAACTAAAGACAGTCTATCGTTCTTCTCTGAGTTACAAACTCTGTATTTATACCTACAAAAAAAAATATACACATTTTTTTCTTCATTTTCATGGGAAACATGCTCACAGGTTTTCCTCCTATTATTTACTCAAAGTTGATCTTTGACCTTTATATTTCCAGAGCACTTTCCTACTTTGTAAGACTGTCCTACTTTTTTTTAGCCGCGGATGGCCTGATCCTTATAACTCAAGTCGCTTGGAGTAATCCACAGGGATTATGCTGTCCATGGCTTAGCACAAGCAGTGGATATTGCTTTAGAGACCACCCGCAAAATTCAAATAAGCCAGATTCTGGACCCAAACACGGTAGGTTTTGGGTGGAATGGTGGATAGTGATTATTGGAAGCGTATGTGTTACATTAGAACTGAAAAGCAGTCCACATCTTCATGTAAATAAGGCTTTTTGCAGTAACATCATGGGATATTTGCAGAATGTGCCCGACTGGAAAGGTGGAATACTTAATAGCCCTTTTACTTTAAAGACATAATATAATGCTGGGGATTATGAGACAGTTGGACTGTGAAGAAAACACAGTTTTGTAAATAATCATCTTGTAAATGTCATTATAGTGTATTAAAATATGTGAAACATATAAATAAACAAGTATGTGTGAAAATATGTTCAGTCTCGATTCATGCATGCTGATTATTTTTTTTAAACAGTGTTGTGGTAAAAGATGGGACATGGGGTTATGAAGACATTCTTTCTCTGCGTTTCCAATGGACTTAAAGGAATAGACCAGTTTTTGGAAAATGCTTGTAACTTTACCAAGACTGGGCCAAATTTCTTATAAATTTGATGATTCCAGAAACTTGCAACACACCAATACTTATATGCTAGATGATCAACCTTTTCTGACGTTTCTTTCACAATGCAATCGCGTGACCAAAACTGGTCTTTATCTTTAAGTTATTAAAACTGCTGCTTTAGCTCCGGCAACCATAGTGATCAGTGCATTCAGGGAATAAATTCTGCCAGGTACCCACTTATTACACCTCGGTGGTAATCGAGGTGGTGGAGGCTGTGGTACAGGTGGTGGAAGGGGGTGGCAGTTGAGTACACACAGGTTGTAAGAGAGATGATGGTATAGATGGTAGCTGAGGTGGTGGAGGCTGTGGTACAGGTGGTGGAAGGGGGTGGCAGTTGAGCACACACAGGTTGTCAGAGAGATGCTGGTATAGATGGTAGCTGAGGTGGTAGAGGCTGTGGTACAGGGGGTGGAAGGGGATGGCAGTTGAGCACACACAGGTTGTAAGAGAGATGATGGTATGGATGGTAGCTGAGGTGGTAGAGGCTGTGGTACATTTGGTGGAAGGGGTGGCAGTTGAGCACACACGGGTTGTAAGAGAGATGATGGTATGGATGGTAGCTGAGGTGGTGGAAGGGGGTGGCAGATGAGCACACACGGGTTGTAAGAGAGATGATGGTATGGATGGTAGCTGAGGTGGTGGAAGGGGGTGGCAGTTGAGCACACACAGGTTGTAAGAGAGATGATGGTATGGATGGTATCTGAGGTGGTAGAGGCTGTGGTACAGGGGATGGGAGGGGATGGCAGTTGAGCACACACAGGTTGTAAGAGAGATGATGGTATGGATAGTAGCTAAGGTGGTAAAGGCTGTGTGGTACAGTTGGTGAAAGGGGTGGCAGTTGAGCAAACACAGATTGTAAGAGAGATGATGGTATGGATGGTAGCTGGGGTGGTAGAGGCTGTGGTACAGGGGGTGGAAGGGGGTGGCAGATGAGCACACACAGGTTTTAAGAGAGATGATGGTATAGATGGTAGCTGAGGTGGTAGAGGCTGTGGTACAGGGGGTGGAAGGGGTGGCAGTTGAACACACACAGGTTGTCAGAGAGATGCTGGTATAGATGGTAGCTGAGGTGGTAGAGGCTGTGGTACAGGGGGTGGAAGGGGATGGCAGTTGAGCACACACAGGTTGTAAGAGAGATGATGGTATGGATGGTAGCTGAGGTGGTAGAGGCTGTGGTACATTTGGTGGAAGGGGTGGCTTTTGAGCACACACGGGTTGTAAGAGAGATGATGGTATGGATGGTAGCTGAGGTGGTGGAAGGGGGTGGCAGATGAGCACACACGGGTTGTAAGAGAGATGATGGTATGGATGGTAGCTGAGGTGGTGGAAGGGGGTGGCAGTTGAGCACACACAGGTTGTAAGAGAGATGATGGGAGGGGATGGCAGTTGAGCACACACAGGTTGTAAGAGAGATGATGGTATGGATGGTAGCTGAGGTGGTAAAGGCTGTGTGGTACAGTTGGTGAAAGGGGTGGCAGTTGAGCACACACAGATTGTAAGAGAGATGATGGTATGGATGGTAGCTGGGGTGGTAGAGGCTGTGGTACAGGGGGTGGAAGGGGGTGGCAGATGAGCACACACAGGTTTTAAGAGAGATGATGGTATAGATGGTAGCTGAGGTGGTAGAGGCTGTGGTACAGGGGGTGGAAGGGGTGGCAGTTGAACACACACAGGTTGTCAGAGAGATGCTGGTATAGATGGTAGCTGAGGTGGTAGAGGCTGTGGTACAGGGGGTGGAAGGGGATGGCAGTTGAGCACACACAGGTTGTAAGAGAGATGATGGTATGGATGGTAGCTGAGGTGGTAGAGGCTGTGGTACATTTGGTGGAAGGGGTGGCAGTTGAGCACACACGGGTTGTAAGAGAGATGATGGTATGGATGGTAGCTGAGGTGGTGGAAGGGGGTGGCAGATGAGCACACACGGGTTGTAAGAGAGATGATGGTATGGATGGTATCTGAGGTGGTAGAGGCTGTGGTACAGGGGGTGGAAGGGGGTGGCAGATGAGCACACACAGGTTGTAAGAGAGATGATGGTATAGATGGTAGCTGAGGTGGTAGAGGCTGTGGTACAGGGGGTGGAAGGGGGTGGCAGATGAGCACACACAGGTTGTAAGAGAGATGATGGTATGGATGGTATCTGAGGTGGTGGAGGCTGTGGTACAGGGGGTGGAAGGGTGGCAGTTGAGCACACACAGATTGTAAGAGAGATGATGGTATAGATGGTATCTGAGGTGGTAGAGGCTGTGGTACAGGGGGTGGAAGGGGGTGGCAGATGAGCACACACATGTTGTAAGAGAGATGGTGGTATAGATGGTAGCTGAGGTGGTAAAGGGGGGGGGGGTTCCTCCAAAATACACACATAAAAGATACCAAGGGGGGGGGTTCAACCCCCCCCCCTCCCCTGCGTACGCGCCTGGTATGTGGTATGGGTGGAAAGTGAGACAGAGGAGGCTGTTGAAGGGATGATATCTGAGACGGCAAATTATAACAATGGTAGTATAGATGGTAGTTAGGTGTTCAAGTAGTGGTAGAATTAGTGTGAGGGTGGTAGTTGAACATACAGATGTTGTAAGAGAGATGATAGTATGGCTGGTTGTTGAGATGTTGGATGTTGCAAGCGACAGAATGGTATGGGTGGAGGTTGAGGTGATCATGGCGGTAAATTGAGGTTTAAAAAAAATATTCCACCATTATATGACCAACAATGTATCTTCTGGCATATGGTGACCTCGCTTCATTTGGTTCTCGACAAAATCATTTGATTTATGAACCTTCCAGGATATCCTCAGCATCCTCCTCCAACACTACATTTCGAAAGCGTGGATTTTCTTTCTATCTGCTGCTGCTCCAAGAGCCCACGTCTGCACACCCATAATTTTATCTTGGGGTGGACCTCACTTTAAAAAGAAATTGGCTGTCATTAAACAGTTATGAAAAAAAAACAGTGATCATTATAATATGATGTTTGATACAACTTTGTTTCACTCAGTACGGTGACATTTCTTTTGTGTGTACTGTTCTCAATGTACACCTAAATGTGCTTTTGTAGGCCACACCCTAGCCACTGTAATTGAACAGCTGCAACGTACCCCTTCCGTTTCTAAAGTAAACTTTTCGAAACCGATAGTGGTAAGTGCTTGAAAATGAAGACAGGTGAGATATTATAATTCAGCAACTTCCATGTCACAGACGGCATGTAATAAGCTTTGCATGATTCACACGTCACACCTGATGAGCATTCAAAATATCTACTGGAAAGCTTCCATTTTAAAATTAAGTTGTGTATACTTACTTCTTTATAATGAGATCAATATAAAGTGTAGCAGTTGTAATGATCACTGCATTATTCAAGCACGACAATGAGCCCTTCGGTTGGCCCCTAATTACGATTTAATCATGAAACTGCCGACAGAAAATGGACCCCAAGCATTGTCATGAGTCCACGGTGTATAGTTTGTTACCTACAACAACATTTATATCGGTAATGTCTCTAGCTGTCATGTAGTGGCGGGCAGCTTGTTTCAACACACAGAATGACTAGAATACAAATAAAATATATGACTGAGGAGGTTCTATTCTCTTTAGAGGACCTATATGATATCCGTAATATATTTTGAGCAGTGCCCCAAGGGAGAAGGGCATTACAAAATCCAAAAAAAATGTATACGATAAACGGGATTTATCCGTGAAGAGCGAGTACGTCACAATCCACTGACCAAACTTTCAATTTGAGATTCGCGTAGAACTAGTGATATCATATTTCACACATTCAACGCGTTCTTACTATTGGTTCGATTCTTGTCAAACTTTCGCCATTCTGTGTATATTATATATATATATATTTCATCCCTTCTATCACCCCACTCCGCAGGTCGTTCTGGTTTACGTTCATCACATAATATTAGACTTAAAGAAATACGTACCAAACGAAATTGGGGGGATAGAGCATTTGCATCAGCAGCTCCTTCTTTGTGGAATAAGTTACTTTTCTCTATTCAGACGGCCAACACTCTCTACTTTCAAAACTGGGCTTAAAACTCACCTGATGCTCAATGCATATTGTTAAATTTCAATGTTCTTTTTATACAATGCATGCAAAACAAACAATAACATTGTGCCACATTGTATGTACCTTGGCACCATGAACTTGTATGATCTAATGCAAGTTAACATTTAAAATTTGTTAATCTTAAGTATGTTGAATATTGATTTAAATTATTTGTTTGCGCCTTGAGCATCTCTAGAGATGGATATGTTGCGCTTTATAAATATTGTTATTATTATTATTATTATTATTATTATTATTATTATCATTTTGCTTTCATTTATTACAAGGGTTAGATTGCCATATCAGTACTGGTAGATGCGTACAGCTACATATAGTGCATGACCGGGGGGGGGGGCATGGGGCATGTAACACTCCCCATCAAATGGAGAAAAGGAACGAAAAGAAAAACTGGGAGATTAAAAGAGAGAAAAGGAGGCCCGGCCCCCCCACTCAGTGTTATTTAGGGTACGCATATGCTCGTACCCTCTTTTTGAAAGCACCCCCTATCTGAGGACTGCCAACATTTCCGAACCCCCCTTTCGCGGGCTTTTCGCGGGCTTTTCCTGCCTTGGAGACCCCCCTAAATCAGGACAAATGTTCAATATACCCCCTTAAATTCGGAATAATTTCTCAGGAGTCCAAAGAGATAAGAGAAAAAAGAAAAACACCCCCTTTTTAAAGAAATCTCCGGGTGAAAAGTCAAATACACCCCTTTTTTTACAATTCTCGGGCCGGACTTTGTCGCACGAAAAGTACCCCTTTACCGGACATTTTGGCAACACGCATGCGGTCATTCCGACCTCTGAGTGGGGGGGCCGGGAAAGGAGGAAAGGACGAGAAATGAGGATGAAAGGATCCCTTCGATCCGTACCACCCCTTTTGATCTTGTTTATTTGTATTGAGGTACTTGTATATATTAAATTTGGTTACATTACGAAAATGGCCTATAGTCTTGGGTTTAAAGGAATATAAGCGACGTACATTTAGAGAATAACAACAAAACCCCTAAGCCGGCCCCTCGACAAGCCCCCCCCCCCCCCCCCCCCCCGGATTGCCACGCAGTCAGTTCCTGGATTCACGCTTCAACGATTCGTTTAATAAAGTGCCAAGGTGAGCTGCACGAGATATAAATATGTTATTTATGCTATTCATATATCGGTATACACCGCACAACCAACGGATTAAAGTGAATACCCGCATTCACCACAAGCAATTAATATCACCGAACGTCGCAGGCGAGGATACGAGTATATCTACCACTAAACCAACAGCAACAACACGTCTGGTTGTATTCTATCGTCTCATAGATACATAAATATATTTGATATTAGACAACATTCAGCTGGTATCCGATAAAAGTTTGGAACTGGTATTGTAATCGAAGAAGCAACATGTTGTCACCGCTGGGGCTGTATGCATGCTGCATGTGCACGTCAATCTTAACCATTGCCAGGTTTGCTTCAAGTTGTAAGTATACGAAACAAGCATTAATCATCGAAATTAGAAATAGAAACAGAATTTTATGTGACAATGCGGTGTTCATCCCGTAAAGAACAGACGGGAAAACCCATTTCATGATACAGTGCTCTCATTTAAGAATATTTGCGAATGTGATAAGTCTTTATAATAATAACGCAGAATGATGATTATGATAGCCTAGAAATTAAATTTGTGTCACCTCTATCAGTACTAAGACATGGATGATGATCCTAAACTATACAGTATTTGCTTCTTTTGTAAATGCATATTGATTATTTATAAACATGTACTTGATGATTTTTCTAAAATAAATTTGTATTTTTTCACTCCTTTGTCGGTCTGTATCCACTTTTGAAACTGACATTTGCAACTCGATTAACTTCAATAACGTATTTATTGATAACTGATTTTAATTCTATCTGTATAGTGAACATGTTGAATGTAGTGTAGACTTGTGGATTCTGTTGCATTAATTTTGAATTTGAATCTCTACAGCACATGAAGTGAAAGTCAAGCATAATTATATAAATGTTCTTTACCTCATTCTCCCCCCCCCCCCCTCTCTCTCCCCAATCGGAAGAGTGAGCGCGTGGGGAAAGAATTTGGGGGAACACGTGAGCTAAAATATAAGGAGATGGTTTGCTCGAAACTGCTCATGAAAGATTATACTATTATGTGAAAAAACCTTTACAACCGATGAAACACGATTTGATTTCATATTGAGTATTAAACCTGTCAGAGAAACTGACTCTTACCGTTTATTGATCGTAAATATCCTTGTTACAGTGGCTTTACAATCACATTATCTTACCATAACTATTCTTATTATTTTAACAAGGTAAAACATCAGTATCAATGATCGTGGAAGAAAAGACACTCGATTATTCCTTTTCTTTAAGTGATTAATTTTAAATAGGATCAGTATAATATACATAAAGATGAAAAGAGTATCTTCATCGTAATGGTACTCGGAGATTTTATTTAAAAAATGAAGTGCCTCAAAAATGTAAAAAAATCTTTGAATGACTGGTTTTACCATACTCATTTCCCCCAATAGACCGCAGTGTTATAAAAACCATAAGGAAAACGTTTTTTGAAATTTCGATTTCCAACCAGAAATATCTTGATAATCAGACAGGCGATCGGCTTGTAAAAGTCATGGGGTTCCTGACTGACCTAAAGGTTTATAATGAGCTAAAGCAAGGATTGTGTTTAAGTCGGAAAAGGCCACTCCGTGTCAAAATTGGGGTCCTTGGTTTAGTGAATTCAAAATTTTAACAAACTGAGTTGAAAAATTAGAGTAGTTCTAAAGTTGTTCGTTTATACGCTCTCAAAATTGATAGTTTAAGTTTAATGATAGTAAAAGTAATAGTAATAATAACTTCTGGATTGATGAAGTAACAGCCATAAAACAGCGTTTCTTGATATTATCAAATACATTTTTGTTCTGCCTGTAGATATATAGCTGGGAAAATAGCGTTGGCTATTGTGTTGATAGCGAAAGTTTCAAGGTTGAATATATAGTTTTTTCTCACAGCATAGGACATATTCTAAATCAATATGAACATATCAATACCAAAATGTGAGGAGCTCCATGCATGCTCTAATTATATTAGTTGGAAGGGCGCCATTCTGTTAAAAGTTTCAAACAACAGACTGAGTATATCTTGTCTATCAAATCCAACTTATTCAATAAGGACATGTTTTATGTAATAGTTTGTAAAGTTTAGTCAAGGCACAATAAGGCCTACCCAATAGCTACTAACATAAATAGTTGACAAGGTAGCATGTACTTTAAACTCCTACCAACCCTATAACATTATTTTAGTGGGCAAGCTTTCGTCCATCAAGCCAATTGGTTATTCACACAGTTTATTGATGTCTGCTATATAATTATAGGCAGCCTCGCGATCATTGGAGCGAAGATACGGTTACAATGACAAGCCAGAGTCCCTATTCAGTGAAGGATTGTGATCAAATAATTACATGATATTATCAAGGACGTTTTAAACACAATCATAATTTATTCAGAACATATTTGTATCTGGTGAAGTGTGATGGAACTATACAATTTGCGCATTATCATACAGCTCATGCGTGAAGTACTTGTGAGTCACACGTGAAGTACTTGTGACTCTATTTATTTTCAACTTTCAATTCGAATAATTTTATTTCCAAAACTCAATAAAAACATGAAAAACTAGTTGATATCAATTATCATGTGCAATGTGACAAAAAATGAAAACGTTTATTTGTAATTATTGCATAGTAAATGTCGATAAGTAAAACACCCATTTTAAGATACAATTTATATTTAAACATAATATTTTTTAATTAAGTAGTATTTAAAGGAAATTGAGAAATCCAATAAAAAGCAGTGCTCGTATTATTGTGGATTACTCAAGGAAAAAAAGACCATGAACAAAGATTGTATATTCAATACAAGAAGAAACATCAGTCAAACAGATTAATGTGATTTACAAAAAAGGAATAAATCATGACTTTCTCATTGAAAGCAAGTCATTCTTGAACGGCTCTTTACCTTTAATGAATGTCTGTATCTAGTTTGTGGATAATACTTCGTACGCATCAATGAAGATTAAATATGATATATCAGCCTATGGTGGTGAATGCTAATATTTAAAGGGATTTCATTTGATCTCGTGCCATGAACATCATTTCATTAAATTCCATTCCATTCCGTTCAATTTTTTTCTTTCATTTTCATGTCATTTCATTAAATTCCATTCCATTCCGTTCAATTTTTTTCTTTCATTTTCATGTCATTTCAGTCCATTTCAATTCATTTCTTTTCATTTCATTTAATCTAATTTAATTTCTTTCCTAAAGTTCTATTCCATTTCATTTCATTTCATTTCATTTCTTTCCTAAATTTCTATTCCATTTCATTTCATTTCTTTCCTAAATTTCTATTCTATTACATTTCATTTCATTTCTTTCCTAAATTTCTATTCCATTTCATTTCATTTCATTTCATTTCTTTCCTAAATTTCTATTCCATTTCATTTCATTTCATTTCATTTCTTTCCTAAATTTCTATTCCATTTCATTTCATTTCATTTCATTTCTTTCCTAAATTTCTATTCCATTTCATTTCATTTCATTTCATTTCTTTCCTAAATTTCTATTCCATTTCATTTCATTTCATTTCATTTCTTTCCTAAATTTCTATTCCATTTCATTTCATTTCACTTCATTTCTTTCCTAAATTTCTATTCCATTTAATTTCATTTCATTTCTTTCCTAAATTTCTATTCCATTTTATTTCATTTAATTTCTTTCCTAAATTTCTATTACATTTCATTTCATTTCATTTCTTTCTTAAATTTCTATTCCATTTCATTTCATTTCATTTCTTTCCTAAATTTCTATTCCATTTCATTACATTTCATTTCTGTCCTTTTCAGTTCACTCCACCTTTCCCTTTCATATCAACATGGATACACTTGCTTTAGCCCAAACTTATTCTTAATTAAACCCACACACGTACATTATCTACATACAACACTTTCTCACATACTGTGTATAGTATGAACTTCAGAGCATATTTACTATCCTCATGCATGTTTGTTTTCCTATTGAAATCAAGTTCAAATGCATGTACATTTTATGTTGTCATTATTGAGTATGCACAATCAATAAATGACGCACACGCGGGTATGCACATTGTCTTATCATGTTTACGTAGATTATTTTCTTCCAGAATTAACAATTGTGTTCAGATTCAGATACAGATTAATTGTATTGGTCCATTTGGAAATTCAGTTGTTGGCATAACACATGAACAATATACATAGAAAATAATATACACACAAAGATAAGACACAGTAGCAAATTTACAATGACGTAGTCATGTAGAAACGCGGATTCGAATCCTTTTGTACATGGAATCACACAAGAAAATAAACGGACTTACAACAATATTGAAAATGTACGATTGCATAGAATTCGGAAATATTATTGTTATTATTTTTTATTATTACCCTTTTTGCTAACAAACGGAAAAAGGAATGCATAACAATAACAAATATGTTCCTATTACCATTCACGCTATTCAATGTAATTTCTTATATAACATGAAACATGATATAATTATATATATATGTTTTGTATATATGCTCTTTTTTCATAATAACCATCAACCTAAGAAGTACCCACTTCCATAAAATCCGCCATGGATCAATCATGCCGCCCGCAAACACCATGAGTAAGCTACCATCATGATTATACGCAGTCTGACATAAGGTAGGCTAAGTCATAGGTGGAGGGGGAGGGGGGGGGGGGCACCAGTCTAGATCACTGTTTTTGTTGGTGTTTTTTAGCCACGGAACCCTTTTAAGATATAAAAAGCTTCGCGTCCATCCTATCCCAAATTCACCAAAAGAAGATTCACTTTGCATCACTTTGGCCCTCGTCAATTGCTAGGTACACAAGTACGTACGGGCAAAATTTGATATTTAATTTTGAACTTTGGAAAAAAAAGAAAATTTTAATGTTCAATTCACATGACATAAAAATCAATTTCCAGCTGTTTCCGCAAATGTTTTTAACAATATGGTAAAAATTATTTCGCAATCAACATACTAGATAAGACTTACACAAATGCGGGCACCTCACTGAGGAATATACTTGAATACAATCCAAGGACCAAATTTACAATTTGAGATTCGCGTAGACTTAGTGATTTCATATTTAAAAACAAATCATAAATTTCTTATTATTGGTCCGATTTATTTTAAACTCTTGCCATTCGGTTTATATTATTTTTCTGCTTTCACACACATGAGCCTATTACAACATTTGATTCCCTTTAAGCATTCTGAAAAGAAGAAACTTTCCCATGCACGTTAATAGAGTCATAACTACACTCATATAAGCTGTATATGATAATGCTCAAATTGTATAGTTCCATCCCAACGTGATGCAAATATTTGCTAAATATGTTTATGTTTGATAACGTCCTTCAGAATGGCTGCCTTCAATTCTGTAAAATTCAAACAAAATCATCGTCATATCATCCCGAGAGTGAATGGCATCCGAACAGTCGCCATTGAGGAGACTCAGCACCCGGCATGGAAGGGGGGATGTGGGGGGGGGGGGGGGAGGGGGGTACCGCTTGCATACGGAACATCAGTGGAGGGGTGTGCGAGGGGATCCTTTTGTCTCCCTTCCTCGTCCTTATCACAATAGTCTTTCCCCCTTCCTCTCCCTTTTTTCTTCTTCCTATTTTCCTTTTTTCTTCGGCATTAAATGGAGGGGGGGGGGGGATTATGTCTCCCTATACCTCCTGTATCTACGCCAATGATGAGTTGCATCTATATACGAACTTGTCGATGTGAAAGCTCTCTCTGGTTGTGTCTCCTTCGTTCGCCTCGCTCCCTCATTAGAATCCAAAGTTTTGGCCTGGCGAAATGTTCTTCTTGCTTTGGGTTGTAAACATCCACACCCCCCCCCCCCGCTCTGTCGACATGACCAACAATAATTGTAGCCCCCCCCCCCCCCCCCCTCCTCCAGCCCCTCATAACGATTACTCCCACAACAGCGCACAACAATTCAGTTTCTTCTCTCTTGCCAGTCTCTTCACTCTAAAAAACAAAGTGCAATTTTTACCGTTTAAAAGGGCCGATCCAACAACTTGAATGTTGCAAGATGGACCCAGCCTGAGCCCACGCTACGCCACTGAACGCAGGGCTGTACAACGCATCATGACAAAGGCTGCCATTTTTAAAATGTGGTCACTCCACTGCCCTTTTGAAGTATCGTACAAAGTACATCCACGTAATCTTTTCTCTTGTATCATGTACACATTTCTAAATCGTTTGGTAGTTTCTGTTTAATGTAAATGGGTGTGATGATTCGCATTCATTTTGTGATATATTTACAATTATAAGTGGACAAATTCTAACGTAATTCGGTTTTTGTTTTTGTTTTCTCGTTTGAATACCAAGAATGATTCTGCATCAATCAATCACAAATGGATGCATATTACTTTTATGCATGAAAGTTATATACCAATACCATGCATCGAAAACCTACATTCTCCCTACGGCAGCAATATTTGTTTATTGGAGAAGGATAAAATTAATATCTATAGCTTAAGGAGTAAAGTCCAGAGTTTGCTGTATCGTTTGCTTGAAACGGTTTCTACGTGAAATGAATACAAACTTTTCGATGGTCTAAGTTTGCATAACTTCTGACCTACAGCAAATACACAATGGCTTTTATTTACATACATACCGTGATCAGCGGGACAGAGGGCAACCCCCCCCCCCCCCCCACCGGCTACCTTGGACTCCCAAAAGACACTCTTTTCTCTTGTCCACGAATATTTATTTTTCGGAAAAGGGGCATCGCAGTATCTGGTGCCCCCTTTATATAATAGTTCTCCCGTGTTTCCCTACCCTTCCTCTCTTACATTCCCCCCCCGCCTTCATGTACCCCCTTGTACCCCCCCCCCCCATTCCCGCTCGCCAGAGAATCCTGGATACGCCAATGTCGATCAAAGCAAATTTAAATGAAATCATCAATTATTATGACCGCGTCATGGTAAATGGTTGCTATGGGTTAAATGAAATGTATTAAGACACTGCTATTATGGACTCCTACGCCACCAACCCCTCAATCTCTCAATCTATGGTTTTGGTGTTTTAAATTTCTTCTCTCTTTTATATATGTGACCTCCCCCTTAAAACATCATTGTTCTTCAATCACTATAACCATGCTACGTACATAACTACATTAGAGGCATAGTATGCATGTTTCAATTTATGCAATTCATACACGAGAACATAAGATAAAGACGACGTACACAAACTTTGCAAAATCGAACTCGAATTATATTGAACTCCATTATGTACACACGAGAAGAAAACGGGATAGTGAAAATCTTACATTAAAAAGCTACACATCAAATAACCAGAATTACTACTTAACACGCGAGAACGTGACGTATGGAAACTCATCAAAATCAAAACTCATTCTATTTTCAACTCAATGGTGTACAATAAAAGAAGAGGGGTTATTGAAAGACAATTAAAAGGATACACATAAAACTAACACCCAGTACTACGATTTAATTACATTTCGGTATTCCGGCATATTTTAAGCTCAAGATATCATACGCTCATAATTAAAATCCTACGACAGTTTTTAAAAAATACTTTTGACATTTTTGTTTGGACTCAATATTGAAATGAACCGATTCAGACAAAAGTCATCAACACATCTAATTGAAATACTACTGCAAATAGTTGTAGTTTGTACGAAACATGTATACTTCCACCAGGCGCGTACGCAGGATTTTTTCAAGGGGGGGGTTTTAACATTTATAAATCGGTCCGAAAATTTCGCAACGACTCAGCCAGCCGCTGAATAAGCGGGGGGGGGGGGGGGGGGGGGGGGGGGGGGTAAGAGGACACTTTTTTTTTTTTTTTTGGTCTCGAAATTTGGAAATTTGACATTTTGCTCCGTTGGGGGGGGGGTAAGGTCACCTTTTTTAGGTCGGCCATGGGAGTAATTTTTTTTTTTTTTTTTTTTTTTTTAATAATTAAAAAAAAAAAAAAAAAAAAAAAAAAAAAAATCCAAAAGGGGGGGGGGTTTTAGGTTTTTTTTAGGGGGGTTTACACACAAAAAATTTCCAAAGGGGGGGTTTAACCCCCTAAACCCCCCCCTGCGTACGCGCCTGACTTCCACTGAGCTATATATTAGTAAAAATAAAGATACTTTCGTGAAGGCTTCTGATTTAGAACAAGAAAAAAAAAACGGTTTCTGCGATTAATAACATTTCCTAATAGCGATTTAAAAACTGTTTTTTTTAAAAACTTATTCCCTTTGGTATATTTCATTTGTAGCTTATCTTGGCGTTGAGACACTCCAGTGCGATACCGATTTCGACCGAAATTCGACGACGACGACGACCACGACGGCGTACTACGATGAGAGAGAACAACCACTGACGATATGCCATGGACAAGCTAGCAATGAAGCAGGGGAGAAACATCAGGTGTGATTGGGTTTTATAGATTCTCTCCTTTCTCTCTCTCTCTCTCTCTCTACCTTGCTCAGCGTCCTTCCTCCCTCCCCTCTCTCTATTCCGCCATCATTCTCTGTCTCTGTCTCTCTCCAACTCTCTTCTTCCCCTCACTCTTCCTTTCAGTCCTTTCCTCTGATTCCCTCTCGTCTCCATATCTCTTTCTTTCTTTCTTTCTTTCTTTCTATCTCTCTCTCTCTCTCTCTCTCTCCCCTCTCCTTGCTTTCCTTTCCTATGGTTATTTATTATCAAATGATCATTTTCGAAACATTTGAACAAACTAAAGTCTCTCATCTATCGGATGTGACCGGGGCCACTCGCAGGTATAGGAGGGCATCAACCGGTCCGTAAAACCTAAGGGGCATACCCGGGGGCGGATCCAGCCGGCGGCGATGGGGGGGGGGGGGGGCACTTTGTGAGAAAAATATTTAGAGGCGCGTTCCGCGCTTGAGCGGACAAATTTTTCACATTGAATTCGTGCCATTCGGTGTATACTTTTTGCCAGGATATCATTAAAAAAACTGTGACTCTTTCCAGCACAAATTTATGATAATTGATAAGCCTTGGATTTTTAGGAGGTTTTCCACTTTATTTACTTGTTTACAATTTGTTTATAAATTTGATGAATTAAAACAAAATTTGCATAATTCCAAATGATTACTTTCTGTTGTCTATGACCCTCGGGCATAATGATCTGTCTGGTTGCCTGATGTAAGTGATTGACGTGATCGCTGGGCTATTATAATGAGAACGAATCAGGAAATATTGGATTTTGTTATAGGGAATATTATGATTTTCAACAACATGAAGCAAATAGTAAGCTTCTAATAACTTCAGATGTCTGTTTGATTTTGATTAAAATTTGAGTCATTTGAAGTAAAAAAAAAAATAAGATCATTACCATGGAAAAGCAGACCAAGTAGCGATCGTTGAATTTTTGCGACAATCGTTCGCCATTGCTGCTCTTTAATATTTTCATGCAGTAACAAATTGAAATTTCAGGACTCATGACAAATTCGTAACAGTTGACAGGGATTAACTGAGAGAGATACAGAGGAATTGTTTCACCATTAACGACGAAGTATTATGATTATCATGATTTTTTTTTACCGCCTTTACAATGGTATTTGAATGGGGAGAATAATCAAAGTTAGGCTTCCAGGGAAAAGTTTCAATTGTTGTTAATACATTTCAGTTGATTCTGCTCGATTGATTCTATTGTTCCGATTATTAAGCTGAGAAAATTGACATCCTCATGACTAACGACATTGCACTATTATTCTTACTTGTTCATCGTCTCTACAATGCTATGTGAACAACATTTGATGACAATAAACGGCACTCCGGTACTATTTAAAGTGCGGGTTCATAGAAAATCACAAATATGGCAAATATCGTATTACTAGAAACTGGTATGCTGACAGATGGCCATCATGCAAGTTTTAGGTTAACTACATATCGGGTGATTTATAAAAATACAAATAAAACAACCTCCATAGCATCTGGGATATGCGAGAGATTCGCCCGAAAATAACGATGTTTTAATGCCGTCACAATATGAACCAATCCTGCCCAAGCAGACGACATCCCATAGAGAATGAACATAATTGCAATGCTTTTATTTCTCAAAGTATAACGAGTTTAGTGTATATAATTGTAATGGAATTTTACACCTTTCAAAAAGGGATATGACCCCCATTCTGATAACTAATTTTTTTTTTGTAAATACACAGGATAGGAGTTAATGAACAATCAAAGAAACCACACTTTCAAATTAAAAAACCTCCGGAATGGTAGCATGGACGTCATTTGTTCCCTCTTGAAACGCCGAACATGCCGCGGCGTATGCAGCTGAAAATACAATGGCGTCTTATTTTGTTTACAAGCGACGGATTCCTTTTTTTTGTTAATCCTCGCATTTTTCATCAAAATAATACCATGCACGGGGTTTAGAGTGAGGCAATAGATTAAACATTTCGCTTGAGAGCATTGAAGTAAGAGAAATTACTGAAGAAAACATGACAAAACAGGCACTGAAATTGTGTGAGATGTCATGGGACATCGTCTGCTTGTGCACGTCATGTTCAACATGTGACGTCATATCTCAGCAGCGACCGGAGAGCTTTTCAGGTGCTATGTCAGGGCTGTATCTAAGCGTTTTGTAATTGTTAATAATCATAACTTCGAATGTTTCCAAGCATTGGCTTTTGATAACCTTGGCCAATCAAAGTGTCACCTTTGCAATAATGACATTAAAGTTATTTTTTTAAATCAATGAAACTTCTCTTTAATGAAGCGTCATATTGCAATCACACGGCAGATAATTGATTATCAGCACCGGGTTTAATAATTTAAAGGTAAAGACCAGTTATGGTCATGCGATTGCATTGTGAAAGAAACGTTGTGGAATCGATCAGAAAAGGTTGATCATCTAGCATCTAGCATCTGCAAGGTTCTGGAATCATCAAAATGATAAGAAATTTGGCCTATTCTTCGTAAAGTTACAAGCACTATACACAGAAAGATGTACATGGGACTACCCTATATCTCTCACAGACCATGAGAGAAACAAATTTACCAAATATATGAATTAGTAGGCGGTTTCCTGGCAAATTTTTTATCATCATGTATAGTCAAAACATATTCTTTCACATGATTGGTAATGAGAGCTTCCATTTCATATTTTGAAATTGGGGCGTTTCCAATACTGGTCTTTACCTTTAACGAATACTGAATTTGAACCCGGCCTTCGCTCGCTCACTCTCTCTCTCTCTCTCTCTCTCTCTCTCTCACTCTTGTCATTGTCTTCCTTTCCCCTCGCTTATTACTTCTTACCACGGAGTATGTAATGTGTATGTGTATGCCTCAATCATAGAGAATATAATCACTAATATCGCGCAAAATTAAATGATACTTCTCCTTCTCCTTCTTCGTCATATTCTTCATCCTAGTAGTAGCAGTAGTAGCAGAAGTAGCAGTTGTAGTAGTACTACTACTACTACTACTACTAGTAGTAGTAGTAGTAGTTGTAGTGGTAGTAGTAGTAGTAGTAGTAGTAGAAGTAGTAGTAGTAATATCAGCAGTATCATACTAATCATTATTATATTTATTATCATTGGTGTTTATGCACCATGTGAGAGAGAGGGAGGATTGGTGTTGTTGCTATAATAGAAAATATCGTAATTATTATTATTATTATTATTATTATTATTATTATTATTATTATTATTGTTATTGTTATTATCTTAATTATCTTTATGCCCCGGATTTATTTCTATAATACAACCAATATGTTTACCAAAACTCTCGATTCGTTGCTGAAATACTATCAAAAGAAAAGTAGAAACATTAGAGTACATATTTTAAATTTAAAACAAATATAAAGAAGAAATAAGTAGAGAATACAATCATGACAATAGAAAATATGTCATAAATTAAATGTCTTTAAGTTTACCTTTATTTGCATCTGGCTCGAGTTTGGCTTGGGTATTTGGTACTGGATGAATAACATGGTCAAACTGATCGCATTATCTCTTATTCATTCTAGTTGTAATGTTTTTTGGATGTTTTCAAGACAATGTCATGTTTGTCGATCATAGCTCTATGAAGCTTGATGTCTCATGGTAATTTTTTAGGAAAAGCAAACTAAGCAACGATTGTTTAATTTTTGCGACAATCGTTCGCCATTGCTGCTCTTTAATACTTTGTAACAAATTGAAATTCCAAGAATCATGACAAATTCGTTTAAGAGTTGATTACGCTTGGTTGAGTCCACTGTTCGCAGGAATTAGCTATTAAATCGAATATTCTCACCATCAAGGACGGAGCATTATAAAAAAAAATTCACCGCCTTTATGCTTTTTTAATGGAGAAATAAACAATCAATTGTTAGGTCCCCTGGGAGAAAATTCAATTGTTTTTAAATCATTATAGGCCTAAAACACGAATTAGGTCTAGTTCTGACCTGAAAATCAGCCGATTAAGTTTATATTACTCAATGAACCCCACTTTACCAGAAGCGTAATCATATTAAGAGGCATTAAAGTAATAATTAAAAAAAAATAAAGTCAAGTGTAAAAATCAAATATTAGGCTCCCTGGGAGAAAATTCAATTGTTGTTAAACCATTAAAGGCCTAAAACACGAACTAGGGCTAGTTCTGACCTGAAAATCAGCCGATTAATGTTTATATTACTCAATGAAATCAACCCCGCTCTTCGTCTGAAAGTCGTTATTATACCAGAAGCGTAATCAAAAGAGGCATTATAGTAATAATAAAATACGAAAGTCAAGTGTAATTGCCGAACTTTGTGCTTTTGTGGTTATGAGGATTAGGTTATTATTTTGTACATAAAAACCAGGGTCTTCTGTGAGATTCTTGGAAGCATCAACTGGCAAGAAATTTACTCGGCCTCGCTGAAAAGCATACTTGAACACAATCATGTGGGACCGCATAAACACGTGGCACTTTGGTATACACATTTCTGATATTTTTCAATCAAAGCTAGAATTCAATAGGAGGGTATTTGAAGAGCAAAACTTTTCAGGGGACAATCCTAATATGATATTCTGTCAAACTGACATACAAATAATGAGATTTTGGTCACATTTTTCTCTCCAACCTGCTGAACCTTCTTTTATTTCATTATATTATTTTCTTTCAGCTCCATATTTTCGAAGTGGAGGAGACGATCTACGCGCCCAATGACTTATCTTTGGCGGGCGGCGTCGGGGTGATGACTGCTGTCGTAAGAACAAGTTATCTTTCGTCTCCAAGCAGGGTGGCGTTCGTCGTAACAAAACATGCCGTTAATCTAGACGTGTTCATCGAAGGGGACGGAGGTCTAAAGGAAATCTATCTGGTAAATCATTACCATGTACTTTGTCACTTGCTTACAGGGCTCCGTCGAAAAACAGGCCATATGACCCTATAAAGGGACTACCTTGTATTTCAAAGAAGACTAAATAAATAAATAAATAAAATCGTTTAAAGATTGTTTAGTCATTTAAATTTAATCTTAAAAACAGATTTCAAATTTATTTTATTTATTCAAATCCAAACCTGAAGGAGCATTCTTACCTGACAATTAACAAGGGGATAATAAATTCGAACTTCTAGTTATAGTGCCAAAATGCAGTTTACAAAACTACTTGAGTTGAAATGTCAAATTTACAATAGAGAGAAAATCATAGCAACAATTTAGAAACTTCTTCGGGCCTTTTCGGGAAGATAGCACATGAGATGAAAATAGGTTACACTTTCATACTATCCTAGACACTCTAATATTTCAGCGCGGAGCACAATATTATGATTATTATAATATTAACATTATACTATTATCACCAATAGCATTTTTACATAAATACAAAAATATCACAGATCTACTGATCCCATTTATGATAAGTACAATTATAACTATTAATATATAGAATTATACAAAATCAAGCTACACGAATTTTAAATTTTACACAAATTCAACTTGACATATAACACCATCCATTATCGTGGAAAACGATCGAAAAAGAAGAGGAGAAGAAAGTGTATTAATGGCCGGAATCGGTGTATAAGTGGCGAAGCGTGCACGGCTGTGTCCGAATAGCCCCATTATGCTGATTGGTTGTTGATTCCTTACGATCATGTTTAATTTGTCTCTTTCCAGATAACGCCCTGGAAAACAAAGAGCAGTGTGTCCGTCACCAGCATCACACCTACCCCTCGGATTATCCAACTTGACTGCAGTGATATTACGACCCCGTCAACCAAATTACTCTATTCTACAACGAGTCGATGTGAAAGGGAACAAATTTACCGCTACTTTTACGCCACTTTAAACACCGTGACGACCGTTACACAAACTGAACGCGCGGATGAATGGATAATTGATATGAGATGACGCGTTTTTTTCTTTTTCTTTGTTCTTACAAAGCAATATTTGAAGTAAATCGATCATTATTTTATTGAAACTACCAATATGTCATGTCATCGGTCACGGAATACTTCTTTGAGACTTGGACATCTTGGCTGGGCATAAGGCTCTCTTCTTTTGCCTTTTTTTCATATATTTTTGTATAGCTTACATGGTACTCTACCGAAATGGACCTTTATGAATAACTGAAAGTAATATTCCCCGAAATAAATAGACACATATCATGTAAATCAGGTGCGGTATAACAATTTCTGGGGGGGGGGGGGGGGAGGGTTGAGGGATGGGCTGGGGGGGGGGCGTGGGAGTTCTTGTATTATTGTTCTATATGTGCCTTGTTTAAGCTTAGGCTATTTATATTTTTTTTGGAGGGTGGGGAGGGAGAGGGGAGGGGGGGGGGGGGGGGGAGGGGGGGGGGAGGGTAAAGAAAAATTTCAGGGCTTGAGCCTCACGAACCCTTATAGAACCGCTGCTGATGTAAATTAATCTAACTGAAAATAGAAATGTAATCATTGTGATACGGTATATTGATGAAGGGTCTAATTGACTCTAATAGTAATACGAGAAGTCCAGGAATTGATCTTTGGTCTGTGTACTAATACAAAAATGATGGGTAAACATTGTCCAACAGGGGCACAGAGGGGGTAATTATGAGTTTGACAAACTTCCTGGTAATTTCATGCCCACCTTGTATGTAGCATTGTAATTAGTGTCTTCGTACGTGCCAAATTGCCTGGAATAATATTGTTCAACAAAAGGGGGAAGAGTGTTTACACACATGCAGAGTGGATATCAAAATCATGCAATTACCAGTCCAGGGTAATGAGAACGAGCCTTATTTTGAAACAGAATGAAACCCAGGTCTGATGGAACCTCCTTCAAAGTATGATGCCTTGACAAAACCTTTATGATGCTACTGATTGAGCCAATTTGCATATTTGGAGGGGAGCCACGAGTATCGAGCTACATGACAAGCAATAGGCCATTATAATCAAATTTAATTCGTGTTCCTTTGTGAAGTGCCTTGTTACGAATAACCTCATTTCGGTTGTCAGAATAGAAATTGCGTGTGTTACTTGTTGTTAGGTAAGCTGACTTCTACTAAGCAGGCACGTAGCCACGAGGGGGGGGGGGGGGGAGCACGGGGGAGGGGAGGGGGGTTGGCACGTGCCCCCCCCCCCAAATTTCCAAGATCGGTTGAACTTTTTTAGACCCCTGTTTTGACCTCGATCGATTACATGTAGGTGCCCCCCCCCCCCCAAAAAAAAAAAAAAAAAAAAAATCAAACTCTGGCTACGTGCCTGCTACTAAGCATCAACTAATGTATGCAATTCACATTCAGCCTAGTGTATTGTAATTGCTCCTTGTAATAATATGTTTCCTGTTTCAATGTGACATTAAATTACATTTACACAAACGCATTCTGTGAGCCTAAATCTTATAATACGATAAAAGAATTAGAAAGGGAAAAAAGGGTTAGTATACTAGTATTTAGATATGAATGGCATATAAAGGGCTAAGCAGTAACTGACTGATGATAAAAAAAGGCTCAATTTAAAGGGGGGTATAGCATGGCAAATACTGGTTAACCATATTGCTCCGATTGTCTAATTTGCCAGCACAAAACACTGACCTCTACCTCCTGGACGGATCATCGCCCATTCCAATTCACTATACGTTACGTACTAAAAGGCTGTATTGTCTGACCGTTCATGAATATTCATGTTTTTGCTAAACTCGGCAAAATGTTTGCTTTTACTAAATGGAAAAATTACGGTGGGGGGTTGGATGAAATGGACATAATAAACATAGCAGAAGTGATAATTGATAATTCATGCTTCTTATCCTTCGTGTGCTTGACCTATAATCTTACAATCACTTGGCAGACTGAGTCCAAAGTTCGACTTGTTTCACACGTGTATTGTAGGCAATGGCGAGCTTGCAACCTATTTTGAAAAATTACGGTGGGTGAACTTTCAAAAGTCAATGAGACATGAGGGCTCCAATGAAAGAGCTAGTGATAACGTACGTCGGGTGGATGTGCTTTTCGTTTAAACAAAAAATGAATTTTTAACGATTAAAAAAAAAACGTCTATAGGCTAACATGTATGGCTGCTTACTCTGACGATAGGGGGCGTTGTGAAATGAGACTAAACGGAGCTATATGGACATCTACGACTTATTTTGGACAACTGCACGTAAACGAATTTACTTGATTAAAGGGACTTTGTAACATTGTTCTGATGAGAGATAGTGGTGCTAAGGTAGTGACTTCAATGCTAGATGTACAATTAAAGATAATCTGAAAATTTGAGTGAAAACGGATCATTATTCATGGTACAAATTGGGAAAACTGATCTGATCGATTCCTTAATTCTCCCAACTATATTATTCTACTTTTATTCTGCTACTTGTCAAAGCCTGTTCAGCATCAAGACAAGGACAATTTAATTACATTTTAGGTGAATGTAAATCGTCACAAAGCAATAAAATGGCTCTACATTACATTCCAGACAGTTAAGTGTTGACAGATTTGTATAGCCTGTTTTATGTATTTTTCTCATGGAAAAACGGTTGGGAAAATTAAAAAATGGTTGGGAGAGTTTACTGTTAATCACTGTTAGAGGGTGCCTCCCATCGACGCCTTCAAAGAAAACCATAGATATCTTTGTGGTTTGAGAATTTGTTCAGGATTTTTTGCATGTCAGAGAGTAAGTATTAACAATGTTACCGAGTCACTTTAAAGGTATTACAAAGTTTTTTCATGGTCGCAGCTACCATTTTACGGCCGTATGCGCTATTTGGAATTTATCAACATTTACCGGGAGCACCGGTGAATTTTTATATTCAACCTGTCTCGAAAGCAGAAGTGTTTTAGGGGCTATATTTTCTAGCGCTTATAATACATCCACACACAGTAAAAACGCTGCTTAAAAAAGTGATGTTCACTTACAGTTGTACACTATCTTAAACAACAGTTGAACAAATTGTAAACAATGTTGCTCGAAACGAAAGTAATTTTGTTAAACATTCGCTGTTTAAAATTTAATGACTGCTTTATTTACTATACGAGAGCTTTTAGACAGTGTTGTTTACATATGACGTCATGTGTCACGTGCCAGTAAAGTGCGTGTTGGCTAAAAGATTTGTTTCAAATCATGGCCAACCAAGCTGTAGACGTGTCGTGGATGAGTGGAAACGTCGCCGGACTGTCGATCACAAGGTCCACGGTTCGAGTCCCGCCGCGGAACTAATGTCCTATGGCAGCCTAGCATAGCCGGGTAATGTTGGAGCGCCTTGAGGACCTTGCAAGGTCGATACGTGCGCTATATAAGAATCCAATATTATTATTATTATTTAACAACAGCTCCTTTTTAAACAACTTTCTTTAAACAACCCAGTTGGTGTAAACAACCCCCACTGAACAACAGCTCCTTTTTAAACAACTTTCTTTAAACAACCCAGTTGGTGTAAACAACCCCCACTGAACAACAGCTCCGTTTTAAACAACCGTCTTTAAACAACACCAGTTGTTTAAATTGTGATTTTAAACAAGTTGTTCAAAATGTTGATCAACTAAGTGTTTAAACTTTAAACAACTCGAGTTGCTTAACATTTTAAACAACTCTTAGATCAGGTCACCCGTTAATCAACAGTTGTTTAAACTTTTAAACAACATGTTCACTAAATTTTTAACTGTGCAGGAACATCCAAAGATATCAAAATTGTAAAGAATCACTATCCACGCAATTTTCAAAATTTCCCAAAACTTTGTATTACCTTTAACTGGGTCAGCGCGCGCTAGCGTTCGCGAAACAGACCGAAGTTCTCCTCACGCTTCGGTTTCGCGTATGTTGCACGCAGTATCGTCATGCTACAGCCCCTTTAAGGGCTAAGTTTCACCCAGTACCTTAATCTATGGATGACCATCTCCAAACTCGATATACAATAATTCTTTTTGTAAATTACCTAAAAGCAAACGATTAAACAAAATTATAAAATGTCGGGAAATGATAAGAGAAATTGATTTCAGCTTGTGATTTCTGTTTGTTCATTAATTTACAGAATGATGATAGTTTTACGGGATGATGGGGTGGTGGACACTTAGCGCTCCATGTTATTAAGGGGACTAACAATTTGTCTACTTGAATCTGGAAAACAGTTACGCTATGATGAATACCGGCCTACATTGCTACTACTAAGTGTGAAATATGTAAGGTACAAAGGTTGCTAATAATATACACGTGTCATGGTTATATATAATTTTTCAAAGGAACAAGCCAATTAAGCGATTTCATGGCAGTTAATGCCCTTAGCTTATACGTGCGTGCTTCACCACTTTACTAAATTACCTTTCTAACGGCTCTCATCTACTGTGCATTGTTCTTATAGATGACGTATCGATAAAGACGCGTTCAGTATGTTCCATGCACTGCCATGAGTGTTTCAGTAGAGTGGCGTAGCTAAAGGGGGCATCAAAATATTAAGAGAATGAGAGGGGGAGGAGAGGGACAGGGAGATAGAAATAACGAGAGAGAGAGAGAGAGAAAGGGGAGCGACGGAAGAGAGAGAGAGAGAGAGAGAGAGAGCAAGAGCCATACAGAAGGGAGGTTAAAAGAAGATGATAGATGATGAATTATGATTTAAAAAATAAAAAATACCTTGACAGGATAACCAATGGAAGCTGGTTATAAGCTTAACTTGTGAATGTATCGAGGTTCCACTGAATTTGCTAGCTGAGTCGACGAGCGTATAATGCCTGTCGAACACGGATTTTAATACAGCCTAGCGAATGACTGAAGCCTTCCCCGTATGTGAACGTGCCCATTCCTAGCCAAAGTGTCAATACTAAAGCAGTGATTACTTATGATTGATTAATAATAAAAATAAAGCAATGATGCAAACTTCATGATACTTCCAGTGAACTGGAATAAGAAATATATTGAGAAAACATGGTGTTAGTGTCCAGAATATAAATTGTGTTCGTATTTGTATTATTTTGAAGAATGCGTTATGTCAATATATGAAATCGTCTGGAAAAGATCTAAACAGAATTTTTAAATTAGTATTTTTGTAAAACGTTTTTTTCTATTTATTTAAATTCGTTTATATAAATACGCCTAGAAATGTTGAAATGTTGAAGAATATCAGTATGATCATTATGTAGTTTTCATCATGATATCGAGCAGATCATAAAGGTAACAATAAATTGAACCGTATCTTAAATGAGTTTGAAATACGCAAACGAAATACGCAAATGTTCGTGTTTGGAATTAAATGATGTCTTCTGTATTATACGAACAATAAATTTTAAACCTTGAAGTTTCAATTATCTTTTATCTGTTTGTTCATTGTTCAGAAGAAGCAGAAAAAGAAATGATATCATATGATAGGCCTATTTGTAATGACTGCACGCTTATTGCAAAACAAAATATTAGGTCTATTGTAGTCTCACCAGCCGGCTCATCATACACGTGAGTCAATGACAGATCACTGCGTCGTTATAGCACGACCAGCGTCTTCTTTGGCCACCCCGGACCCTGTTTCATAAACCTTGTTATAACAAAAAACAAATGCTCAATTTCTATAGCAAATTTGCTCTCAGCCAATAAGATGCCACGATTTCAGTAGCTTATAACAATAATTGTAACGTGTTATTGATAAAAGTTTGTTTAAACAGGGCCCTGGTTTCAGTTGGACGTAACCCGGCGCATGTTCATTCTTCTGTTATCATGGCTGCTGCACACGAGGCGTCATTAGGGACTTTTAGATTTGCACGACGAGAACGTGGACTATCCTTTTAAGGCAATGTGACGTCACTGCCAGTGCCTTAAAAGGACGTCACATTGACTTAAAAGGACGTCACAGTGCCTTAAAAAGGATAGTCCACGTTCTCGTCGTGCAAATCTAAAAGTCCCTATTTTTTGAGGTAGGACTGAGTCAGCACCGTGTGGGAATGGCATGGCAAGGAAAACGGATGCAAATTAAATCAGTGATGGGATGTGATTTGGGGTCATTTTTTAGAAGTGCTATCTCCGAGTTATTAGGGACTTTTAGATTGAGTGGACGAGAACGGCGTGAACGTCCACTTATCATGTGTGTCCATGGCAAGCCGTGTTTTACATCTATTCCTATCTCTTACTATCAAAAATTGGATTCTTGATATCAATAAATGATTTTCTGTTGTAAAGCAATGGTAATTCTTGATATCAAGGAATAATTTTCTGCATGTTAATAGTAATATTTCAAACCACTCAACAGAGTAGTCCATTGTTTACTTGTTTACTCAAGCACAAATCTTGTACACACAAAATAAGAGATATGCAAGTTGATTGGAATAATATTGTTGCATATGACGAATTTATTAGTGGGGCATGGTGTAGCTTTCCGTACATGGAATAATACCGAAATCCTATTCTTGCCACTAGATGGCAGCCTAACAGTATGGTTACCAGAGCCATCTATACCCATGTGCATTGGCGGCAATCCGGGGGGCGTCATTTTCTTTCTGCAGCACAGATTGGGGTGTTTTTTTTTTAAAAAGAGGTCTTTATTTAACCCTAACTCTAACCCTAAACTTTCCCATAGGCTCAACACGCACCTAACCCAAATCTGTGCCGCCGAAAAAAATAACGCATCCGGGGGGGGGGGGACGTCCCCCCTCAATCTTTTTAGGGGGATCGTCCTCCGGAAAATTCTATAGTATACAATAGTTTTGCTAAGGAATGTAATTTTTAATACAACAACAATTAAAATTGTTCGATATTTTGTAGTCGTAACAAGGGATCTTGGTTTATTGTTTTACCTTCATAATCTTCATATTCATTGAACTGGTATGATTTTATATGTATTTATTCAAAGATGTCGTTTTTCCCCAAAGAGATTTGATGATATACGTGCCCCTCCCCCTCCTTTTCTCAAAATCTCTCTCTCTCTCGCTCTCTCTCTCTATTTCTATATATCTCTCTCTCTCTCCCTCTCTGTCATCTCCCTTTTTTTCTATCTATCTGCTTTCTTTTCCTCTCTCTCTCTCTCTCTCTCTCTCTCTCTCTCGATCGATCGATCGATCTGTATATCGAATTTCACTCTCTTTCCGCCTTTACCCTATCTTTCTTTTATCTGTTTTTGTATCGTTCATCATGCAACATAAGTATCTCTAAAAAAAACAAATGCACACAGAAATCCCTTTTTTATTTTAATGAATGCTATAATAAATATTGTGTCCGATTACTTTCGACGTAGATGCAGTTTCTTAGCAACCCATCGCTTGACACGCCTCCATCTACTGAGCCGTTGGAGTTTGGTAATTTGACTGTGGATGGTATCGAGGCTAGGGCGATGGTCTGGATTGTCAGCCATGCACTGAGCTCCTAGCTTGGACAGTTCTCGAACCGCGGGAGAACGGTGACCTGCAGAAAGAAAGAAATAGAAAATAGAAAATAAAAGAGGCGTTACACAAATTATTTCGTTAAAAAAAGATAAAAAATATTTATTGTTTTCTTTGATATACACTATTTATGAGCATGAATGTGGGATTGACCAATTATAAAACACCATGGAAAATAAAATTCGAATGCATATTAACATAATTTAGATATAGACATAGCTTCAGGTTAAAGCTAGATGTACCTGCAGCCCCCACGATACAGCGCCGTCGTGAACTTTTTTAGGAAAAGAACTGGGAAGAAATTTATTCAGACTGAGCAGGTTTCTTACACATATTATGTTTACATGCCTGTAGTTTTTTTTCGTAAACCTATCTCGTTTTATGAAAAAGATAACTATAATTACGAACTTATAAGTATAAAAGTCAGTTTTACCTCCAAATATCTCTCCCATATCGGAGAGTATACGGCCGACTGAAAACACATCTGAAGCGATGGATGTCGGCTGCTCATCCAGAACAACCTCAGGTGCTATATAGTCTGCCTCTCCTCCATGTACATACGCCATTTTTATTTCTCTGGTAACTCGGACCATTTTCGGTGGGGCGGTGATCGAACTTGCCATCCCGAAGTCGATGATGACGGCATTGTATCTTTTGCCACGTTTTTCCAGGAGCACGTTATCGTTCTTGAGGTCATTATGAAGAAGTCCATGTTCATGAAACTCCATCATTCCCTTGACGATGTCCTCTGCGATCTTGACAACGTTGCACATCGACAGCGATGGTGGTTCGTGGAGAGGGTAGCCAGTCCCCGTTTTCTTACACCCCACGAACTCGACGGCCTGGCAGAGTTCGTTACCGAGATCAAGGGTACCCCAGAACTTGGGAAAGTAAGGGCTGCCTGACAACAACTGTTGAACCATTGCCTCCTTTGTTGCTCTGGCCCTGGTTGCCTTGAGTTCTTCAACCATTTCACCAGGCGAGGCGAAGTCGTCTGACCATGACGGCTCTTTGATGGCAAGAGGAGCGCCTGTGGAACGATGACGTGCTATAACAACCCGACCATAGCTGCCCCTTCCAATTTCTTGAAGCATATTGAAGCTCTGTGAAGAGAAAAAAAAAATTATATTGAAATTTAAAGCAAGCTACTTATAATCAAAATAATATAATACAGCAGTAAATTCCATGTGTTTGACATCAGTACTACAACATCACTGAGAAGGGATGAAATATTATTTCCCAAAATCTCTTAGCTGATAATTTATAACTTTTAATCTTTTAATCGGGACTAAAATTCTGACTAAGTCCATCCAATGTTTCAGTGGATATATCCGTTCTTGCTAAAAACATTATCCCCCCTCCCTCTCTCTCTCTCCCTCTCTCTCTGTTTCGCTCCCATCCTCTGTCTTTCTTTAGATGGATCATGAAAGCAACATTTATATTATTAAACAAAGAAGTTTGACTTCCATACCTTTACAGTCCATCCCATGTCAAAGGTCAAGAGGTCATCGAGTATGAGAGTCTGACATGAGACCTTAGGTTGCAGCATTTGGATAACCTCTTCATCAACACTCTTGTTCTGCTGGGCCGATTTCTCAGGCTCAAGAGTATTACTGTTTTGAAAAAGACACAATAATTATTATTCCACAAAGGCAATAAATAAATACCACCCATATACAAAAAAGGGTCCTCTCTTAAACCGAATATAAATGTTTAGAGGCATTCACAGATCCTTAAGTGCATAACCATCGAATTCATGACTTTCATGTAAAATGTATTGAGATCTTCTGACTCGGCAGTATACAAGAAGGCTTTCAAATATTGTGGGCATCGTCATGCTTAATTACAACACTTAGTTTTCTACTCGATGGTAGTTCATTTATGTATCATAAACAAATTAAATTCCGAATTTACATGTTAAGAAGGGAGAAAAAACAGAGAAATATTTGCTGTACCTCTGTTTTGGGATGACCGTTGAGGTTGGAGGACAGCCAGTTTGCTGGTCTTTCGATTCCTCGGGGAAATCTCCGCCGGGGTAAGCTTGGGCTTCTTGCTTAGCTTTGACCAGTACGGCTTTGACTATCTCAATGGCTTGAATGATCTCATCCCCGTGGTCGGACACTGGTCCCAGTAGTCTTTGACGGCGATTTGCAATCTGTTGAGCCCTCCGCTTTCTCTGAGCTGACATACCGATGTCTACCATTGTCAGAGGTTTTACGATTGATCTACCAATTAATTGATATTCAGTTCTGGAGTCATTTTTTTTTAATTGTAGCAAATTAAGTTAGAAGCTTTAAAAAAAAACTAAAAAAAAACGGTTCTCAAATATTCTTTCACATTTATTTCATCCATATTTTCTTTGATTATCGTCCGTACATACATTTTTCTTTATTTGGCATAGGCCTACCAGTAAGTAGGGTTATCATTGAATTCGCGTATAACATTAGCCTTTGGATAAAATACATACAACACTTAGGCCTATGATATAACATTTATGAAAATTGGAATTATATGGCAACTATATATTATTATTCCGTTTATTACGTCACCATTAGTATGTGGAAGAGAGGGAATTTTGACTGAATTACCTGTTCACAAAGTAGAAATCTCGGGAGAAGTCTCTTTTGAAGAAAGTGATTGAATTCGCTGATTAAATGAAGAAAGTTTCGAAAGCACTTCAAAAGAAGCAACATGTGCACTCGGAAGCTAGATCAAAACTGAACACAAAGCGCAACGGTTTGTTGACAAAAGAGACCATTCAACGCGCACCCATACCAACCATTGTGTCGTCATTGAGGAAAAACTTTAAGCCAATCCGAACGCAGTAAATGAAAGCTAGAGCGTGGATTATGGAGCGTAGCATCATGAGGTCACAGTGGTAGCGCGACTTCTACGCATGCGCTTCGCACCTACCAGAGTTCGATTGGCAGGTTGAATAGAAATTCGGGTAGAAAGATACCCCGGGAAATCCATTACTGGAGGGTCAATGGGGGCCATGTGCCACCTTCATTTCAAACTATTTATTTTGACAAAACACATAGGGGTCATGACGATGATAAATCTAACATACTTGTTTCTTCTGATTAAATATTATATTTATATGTGCAAATTTTAAAACAAAATCCCCAGTTTTCAAGGTTCTAAAGCTTATATTTCTACAACTAAAAGATCTTGAATACCGTATAGTAAAAAAGAGAATACTAACAGGCAACTCATTTTTGCTAATTAGAGGTTTGAAATAAAATATCTTTTGTGGCTGCCTGCATTCCTGCCGTATTCATATTTCATTGTTATTTTACGATTAAAATTGTGTTACCCTCCAATCAAATGTATATATTGTTACTCTGTTTTGACTCAATAAAACGTGAAACATATATCACAAGGGGGTGGAAATCCCTCGGTGGGCAATCTCACTTATGAGGAAATTTGACAATTGTTTATGGATTAAAAAAAATTGTATCTCACCTCTTTCACAAATGAGTTTTAGAATTAAAACAAAAACGTACTCTCTCTCTCTCTACCTCTTTTCTCTGTCTCTCTCTCTCCCCTCTCTCTCTCCCTCTCTCTGTCTCTCTCTGTCTGCCTCTCTCTCTCTCTATCCTTCTCTTTCTTTCTTTCCTCTCTTCTCCTCTCCTCTCTTTTCAATAATTTAAAAAGTATTCAAGGTTAAGGGGGTTTTAGGTTTTTTTTGTTTGTTTGTTTGTTTGTTTGTTTGTTTGTTTGTTTGTTTTTTTGTTTTTTTGTTTTTTGTTTTTTGTTTTTTTTGGGGGGGTTACACACATAAAAATACCAAAGGGGGGGGGGGGGGCTTTAACCCCCCCCCCCAAAAAAAAAAACCTCCCTCCTCCCCCCCCTGTGTACGCGCCTCGTTAGATGGGTGCAAGCGGTCAGTCATGCATAGTCTCGCGATTAAAAAAGAACCTCTCCTGGAACCGCACTTGCTGTAAATAGATGTTACGTTCGTAATTATGATCCTTTATTGTGTGTTTGAATGGAGTGGAACCTGGAAAGGGCCTCTTATTTGTATGCATGCAACGCACTGGACCGACTCTGAAGAAAAAAAGAAAACAAGATTTGTGATGTTGTTGTATTCTTAACATGTACAGTGCAGTAGGAGTATAAGAAGCTTATCATGGACCTATACAGAAAAGACTTTGGATAAGCCTTTGACTACTCCCGTTGTAGATTATCAAATCCCAGTTGGCATTTTGGCGTATCATCATTCTGACCGGTATCATCTGCATCCTCTTCCTCGGGCCCGAATTTCATCAGAAGTTGACTAGACAGCATTAAGGACTTTTAGATTTGCGTGGACTGATACGTGTGACGTCCATTCAAGGCAGTGCATTAAAAGGACGTCGATCGTAGCAATCCACGTTGTCGTTGTGCAAATCTAAAAGTCCCTATTATAGATATGGCCGACAGCAGCCATCTTGCATATCAGTTTGACGATTCCATTTGTCCCGCTCGGGAAAGAATCAGAACTATTATTGCTTCTCGAGACGAGGAAACGGATAAAGCTTATGATGCCTGGGCTCACTATTATGACGAGGTATGCGTCACACCCATATTTTATATTTCTTAGCTTAGTTTAGTTACGTTTTAAATTATTTGATATTTCATTTCATATAATTAGAGGTTATACATACCTTGAAGAATGTATTTTTTTCTTACATTAGATACATGTTTTGTTAACTGAGTATATCAAGTAAAGCGTATCCGGACACATACCCCCTGGACATACATCCCCGGATAACCGCCCCCAGTCAATTACCCCCTAGGACAACTACCCCCTCGGGCAACCGCCCTCTAAGACGACTAGCCCCCCCCCCCCCCCCTCCAGGTAAAAAAAAAAGAAGTTGGGTACCAGTTGATTCCAGTTAAGTGAACTGGTTTCAATATGGAAATTGGTAAAGTGGAATCAACTGGAATCAACTGGTACTGGTACCAGTTGAAATACCAGTTGTCAACTGGTATCAGTTAGGACCTGTTGAAACCACCAGTTGGGAAATGGTACCAGTTAAGTGAACTGGTTTCAATATGGAAATTTGTATAGTGTAATCAATTGGTACTGGTACCAGTTGAAATCAACTGGTAGCAGTTAGGACCGGATACCACCAGTTGGGAACTGGTACCAGTTGTTTCCAGTTAAGTGAACTGGTTTCAACATCAATAAACTGATAATCAATAATCCATGTTGCATGACATCTGGCCACCAATTAAACCATTTTTTGTATAGACTCCTGCAATTGCCCAATCACAAAGATCATTTGAAGTGAATTACAGTCGAGTATAATGTTAATTAACAAATGTAGAGATTGTACATACATATATACAAAATTATACATGTTTTTACTGGTTACTAATTACATATTATCTTTATATCTATTTGTACGTCTTAAATTAGATGTAAAATATGTTCAGACATTTATAATATTTGTCAATGATTGACTAAGATAATATAAATCTTGATGTGTATTGTCACATTTGCTTGACAGATCATGATAATTATATTTTCTGTGAAAATATATGCAAATTAAGCATGAATATGCACAGGATACAATGAACTGGTTTTCAACTGGTATTCTACTGGTTTCAACTGGTAAATCAACTTACAATCATCTACTGGTTTCAACTGGTAATTCAACTGGTACCGGTAATCATCTATTGGTTTTCAACTGGTAAAGCAACTGGTTTAATCATCGATCTACTAGTTTTCAACTGGTAAATCATCTGGTAATCATCTATTGACTTCAACTGGTAAATTCAACTGGTAACCAGCTATTGGGTTTCAACTGGTAATCGTCTACTGGTTTTCAACTGGTAAATCAACTGGTAATCATCTACTGGTTTCCAACTGGAATCAGCTGGTATCAAGTGGTCCAGTTTGGCCACTGTGCTGCAACTGGTAGTTATCTAGTAGATTTACCATTAAGGCCCATTAACTTTAACTGGTATCAAGTGGTCTAATAATATACCAGTATACGCCTATAGTTAATGGAATCAACTGGTACCCACTACACCCATTGGATTTCAGTATGTTCCAACTGGAAACAACTGGCCTAAAATGGTCCACTTTGGTATTATGGGTTTTAAACTGGAATCAACTGGTAGATGTACCAGTAAGGCCTATTGTTTTTAACTGGTATCAACTGGTGTAACAATTTAATACCAGTATGGTTAATTGGTTTCAACAGGAATCAACTGGTTGTTTTCAGCATGCCAGTAGAGTCAATGGGTTTTAACTGGGACATACTGGTGGATGTGAAGTTTACTAGTTGTGTCAACTGGCTTCAACTGGTACCAGTTGAATCCAGTTGAAACCAGTAGAATAAACTGGCACATATTCCAGTTCCGTCAACTTGAATCAACTGGTACCAGTTGATTCCAGTTGATACCAGTTGAAAATCCAAGGATAACTACCCCGGATAACTAGCCCTAGGATAGTTGTGCCAGGGGTAGTTATTTTCTTGGGGTGAGGCTTCCTTTAAAAAAAACTTAATCTATTAAGTTATTATTTTTATTTTTAAACAAACCACAAATGAGTGCAATTACATTTTTTTTCTTCTTTCCCTTCTCTTCCTTTCTATATCAAAAGGACATGATCACACTCGGGTATGGAGGGTACGAAGCAATGGGCGATAACGTTATAAAGTTTGTGGCAGACAAGAATGCAAAGATCCTGGATTTCGGATGTGGCACCGGCCTCTTTGGTCAGAAGGTAGGAACTTCTTTGACAGTCTGAAAGAAAGTTTTGAGTTCTGGTAATTAAGATTTAAAAAATGATTGTTAAGCTTTCTCGTTCTGTTTTCCAACAGTTTAGAAGAATTTTGTAGCTGAAAAGTCCCTCCTGAAGTATTGCTCCTTAAATGTACGAATATTCTGATATATGACGAGGATCAACTAACAAGTTTGGACCGAACGTTTATGCCACATGGTGTGTAGTCCCAGAAACCCAGTTCTGTGTCCAGTGCATTTGACAGTCAGCGAGATCGAGTCATTTTCTTCTCGTTTTGGTGATTCCCATAACCTAACAATAGGCTATACACCAAATCTAAAAACATAATCAGACTTTCTCACTTGTTCGATAAAGTTTCGTTACACTGTAATCGCATGCTTGGACCTCAACGGTTTAATCTTTAATCAAACATTCGGTCTAGGTAATGTCTGTTGCACACGAGGCGTCATTCCGCTGATACATGTGACTTATTCATGGTGTTGACGCAAGTGAGGTTTGGTGCTGACGCAAGAAACTGTAATACTTATTATTCTAAGTTCGTCATCTTGGCATGCAGGTTTGATCCCTGGGATACGTGAACCAATATGATGTTGACGCAATTGATGTATGGTGCTGACGCAAATGGCTTTTTATAGTTAACACTTCATTTTTTTAAAACTTTGAAATGCAGTTTCGATTTTGGGATCTGTGAAAAAATATGGTGTTGACGCAAGTGACTTTATCTCTACGGATACATGAACACTTATCACATTGACGCAAGTGACATATGGTGCTGACGTAGGTGACTTTCATACCTATCACTCCATATTCTTCACTCCAACATGCAGCTTAGATCTTTAGGATACATGAACACATTTGGCGTTGACGCAGCTGACTCTTTCCTGGAGGAAAGTCGTAAGAAAGAGGTTTATCTGGAGCTTGAAAAGCATAGATTTGGCATCGGCCTCAATGCACCTTACAATGACAGTACGTAACAAGAATATACATTCCAGTGCAGACAAATTTTGGGAAAATGGAGAGGTGAACGACAGTATATCAAAGGGACAATAACAATTTGCCAATTTGAAGATTGCATTATGTATAGCCATCTCAAATTGTGTAAAAGGTTTACAATTTCCCATTAACTGAAAAATGGCTGGTTCAAAATTGAGTCTCTAATATTCATTTTTGTTTTTCAAGCAAACCAAACCAAAAGATGGCCGAACATTTTACTTGTTTTATCGACACACAAGTCATGTGACTGTTAACGTTACGTCTTGATTTGCAAAAGAATTTGTGTTTAATGAGAGAGAGAGAGAGAGATAGAGAGAGAGAGGTTGAAAGAATAAAAGTGAGCAAGCATGATGCTTCAAATTTAGCAGTTGATTTACGTACTAAAATACTTCAATTAATAATTAGAAGTTAGATAACTCTACAACTTTAAGAACTTTGTTTCGCTCTTAAATGTTTTGTTTTACTTATTATTATCAATTATGTATTGTTATCAATTATGTATTGTTATCAATTATGTATTGTATGATACAGGTTCCTTTGATGTCGTCATGTCTATATCTGTATTTGGGCCCAATACAATCAACCATACTGCACTCTATGAGATCGACAGGATATTATCCCCAGGTAATCTGTTTTTCTTGGAGCCATTATAAGGGTATTCTTCTCTATCCAATAACAATAAATAATTATGTAAAGGCAGTGTATCCCTTTTGCAGCCAACATCAAATTCTGTAGAACTTTGCAGCAATTATAAATATGTCACGTCTGTCCTATCTGTGAAATTTAAACGTTAGCAGTGTCCTAGTATTCAAATTATGCAAGGAAACCCTTTTACTTTCTAGACTTAACCGTCAGACACTACTGCGCGACTGACTGATTTTTTCTTCTTCGTTTGTAATAACATACATAAAATGAGTTGTAAAGGGTACATAAAAGTGTGTCTACATTAATAACCCACTTCTTATAATGGCCAAAATTAAACTGATTGAATCTTTGCGCAGCACCAAATATACGAATATTTAGTTAAACGAGCGCGATCGCTAAATTCGATTCGACAACGTACGGTCGTTATTTTCCCGCAAAGAGCCATTTTCAAGCCCTTTTGTTTTGAGGGAAGTTCTAAATTAACCTTTTCATTTGTTTGGCCTGCAAATGGGACACAGTACCTTTAATAAATGATAATAATTTGGTCGACTTATTTACTTGGGATAGCCACATCAATACCATTACTGCTCATTCTACAGGCCTTGTAATTACCATTACCTCAGCTATTGCCAGGTTCCCCGTTTACATCTGGGTGGAGAGTCTTGCCAAATGACGTTAGTGCCGGGCTGGGATTCGAACGATCAACCGTTAGATAGAGATTTAAATGAATGAACCACTATACCATGACGCATCCACTAAAAACCATTTGTACGATCACGTATGCAATAAATGCTGAAATAAATACAAGGGGTGTCGTGGGGAGGGGCGAATTTGCCGACAAGGTGGCTGAAAATTCTCTTCACGGATAAAATGTCATCATTTTTTATTTAAAAAATATTAATTGAGTGAAGTTTGCCCACCAATTACTATTATCAAGATGATTATTAATATTTATGTTGACCAATGCTTTTGTGAATGCATTTTCATATCGTTCAGCTTACTATTGTACATTTTCCAGTTGAACTTTTTTGTATCCGTTTAGTCATACTCCTTTCATAGATAGTTGGCTTAGCCTGTAGAAACGGGAAAATTATTAAGAAACTTAAGTAAAGTTTGAAAAAGAACCAGGCATTGTAAGGAAGGTAAGAACTTTTGAAAGTTCGGAAGTTAGGAGAATCCGCTATTGGTCAGATAATGATAGAGCAGTCTATTGCTTGTCATTATGGGAAACTTACATGTTCTTTTGCTATTGAAAATGTCTGCCCCATCTTATAAATTGAGAAATGCCGTCATGTTGTATTTAAAGACAGATACTGCATAGCCAATAGGGACGGAGCCACGGAGAAGACATGCGTGGAAAAATATCGTCACACTACTTAGTAAGTGTGTCACAATACTTTCCATTAGGTGATTGAACGCTTTAGAAGTCGTGGAATGCTTTAAAATTGTTGGTAACGACTCAGTATCCAATTTATTATATCATATCTTTCTTTCCTAGATAAATAATAATCGATTCTTCGAAAAATATTTCTGTCTTCGGTTTCTGAACTATTTTCTTTAGTTATTCTGTTTCCACACAAGCCAGAATTTCATGAATGTTGACTTCTTATTCCACCAAAAAAATGCACGTGCCTTTTCTTCTCCTTAAACAGGTGGGTACCTTATGATGTTTATCCGTAGATCGCGACTTGAAATGGAACGAGAAAACTTCAACGTGAAGGCGGTCTTGGAGGGGTGGGTGACCAGCGGGCAATGGGAGCGCCTTTCCGACGGCAGAGGGATCTACTACAGTAGACCAGACGGTGTGGGAGAGGGCGACGAGGCAGTGGAACAAGATATCGTCATCATTACCATGCGAAAACTTCAAACTTCGACATAATCATGCACGCAGGCGCGTACGCAAAGGGGGGGGGGGGGGGGGGGTGGTCGAACCCCTCAATTTTGCCTGGGTGTGGTTTTGAGGACCCCCCCCCCCTACATTTTGTTTTAAATTAAAAAAAAAGTTAAACAAAGTTGTGCTAATGGGTGACCAAAAAAAAAGGGTGACCTTATCCCCCCCCCCCCAACGGAACGAAATATCGATCGGCCAAATTTTCAAATTTCGGGGACAATACGGTGTCGTATGAAAGAAGAGGAAATGAGCTTGAAGAGGATGTACAAATTATTTAATTTTACCGACAAAGTTGGTTTTCCAGGACCTTATAATTATGTAGTTTTAAAAATCTAATTTTTTAATCAATTGACTTTTTCATATTGTAGCATAACTAGTCTAGTAATTTAGTAAGACATAGGGAGCCTTATAGTTAATTGTAAAATATATATGTAGACATCGTGAGATGTCGGTCAGTCAGCGTTGACCTGTCGTTGCGAAAGGTCCGTTACCAGAAACGAGTAAAGTTACTTGACTTGAGATATACTGTGCAAGTGTTATTTCTTGAGTTCCTGTCAGGCATTCAGTGATTGCGGGAGTAAGTGAATGAGAGCTAGTTCACTTTATTCTTACACGATATATTTTTGTGAGAGCCCACTGAGAGATATAGTTGATGAATGATTGTCGAGAGCGTGGACCGGGTTTTGAGAGACTGCAAGGCAGAACGCTACCCGGCAGAGCCCGGTTATGCCACAATATGTACACTATTTTGTGCAAAAATGTCGTTTTTTGCCATTAAAGAGGATTTTAAAAAAATGAAATAGTAAACTAGTCCAATTTAGTGATCAGGTTATAAAACACATTTTGACAAAACATGAATTGATATGATTTGAAATGAATATAACGATTGTAATTAATAGGAAAAGAAGTTGCACTGAACAGAAAAGATACTGTACTTCATCAGATAAACAGAGGGCGCTAGTGATTTGTTTTCATTCACACAACGTTTATTTCTTTTTATAGATCTACAATCGCACGTTACTAGAAGTTCTATATTTGCTTTCTTTCCTCATGTCATTTTCTTTCTCTCTTGTGTTTTTACGAGGGAGGGGTGTGCAGCCCCGAAAGCACCCCATCGGTATTCCAGTAGTAATAGCGACACTAATACATATCTGTTTGTCTGTTCATTTTCGCTGTATCATCACTGTGTCTTTCAGTGATCATTCACACTCGGGTCGCATCTGAAAATATAATGCACTTTGAACTTGTTAAGCTTGCTTTGTGTCAATACGATAAGGCCAACACAATAACCCATTAATTCATTCATCTCTTTCTGCCTCTCTTTGCCTCTCTGTGTCTCTCTCCCTGTCTCTATATTCCTCTTTTTCCTTCTTTCAAGCACGCACTCACCAAACTTACTAGTACCCCTATCTCCATTTTAATCTCCCTCCTCTCTCTCTCTTCAATTCAATTCCATAAGTCATTTCTTCCATTCCTCGTCTGTGTATGTTAACTTTGTCTGTCTGTCTGTCTGTGTCTGCCTCTGTCCTTGTCTATCTGTCTCTGCCTATGTGTGTATGTTTGTCTCTATCTCTCTGTTTCCCTGCCTCCCCCTCTCTCTCTCCCTCTCTCTCTCTCTCTCTCTCTCTATATATATATATATCTCTCTCTCTCTCTCACACACACACAAACACAAGCTTACTCTTACTCTATATCTCATTTCCGATCTCTTCTTCTATCTCTCTCTCTCTCCAATTCAATTCATTAACACAATATGGTTCTCTATACGTGTGTTTATGTTTATCTTTCTATACCTGTCCCTGTCTCTCTTTCTTCCCACCCACCCTCTCTCGTATTTATTCAGGCTTTTATATAGCTCTGTGCGCCCCTTTCTCTTTTTCATATACCTATCTACATCACTGTTACAATTTCTGGTTTCTTTCTATCAGATATTTTTTAGCCCTTTTTCACTCCAAACCATTTCATATTTTTTGCTGTACGTTGCTCGATATCCGCACAGTCATGATTATGCGATTGTTCCTCTGTTTGCATTATTTGTCTGATATTTGCTCAATAATTTTGTGCTCGTCACAGAGTCCTAAATCGTACCGCTAGTGTTTTGCTGAAACCAGGTCGCGTAAATTCTAGCTCTCCCAGTCTCACTCGCTCTCTCACTCGCTTTTATTCTTCAAGTTCACCTTGCATTATCCAAACGCAATCACATATTGCTTTCTTTTGATATACACACCCCGTGTGGACCTATATTTTACCATCTGCTAGCGTTGGTCTATAAAAGATCATCACAAGCAATATTAGTACATCTATATAACTGTTATTAATAACCGAGCTATACGAAGAAGGCGACATCGGTGTAGCTGATCTAAAAATAGTTCTTCATTTACTACCACTGCCGTGCTTCCTACCGATGCGTATGTATGTGGCAGAAACCAAAGGATTTGAACCGTGTCATCGTAATGAATGTGCTTTTACGACAACACGAGAGCAGTAACCAAGGCGAATCATATTACTGCTCATAAAGGTACTAAAATATGACACGCGGTTGTATTACATTCTCACTAATGAGCAAGAACTCGCTTTTCTACCGCTGAGTTTAATTACGCAAACGATACCATCAACCATGCCAACTTCTACAGCGGTCAACGTTAAGGCTTCACGAGTATACCATGAACATGTTTTGACTAGCTTTTAGATGAACTCATAATATTCGCTGCTGGTAAAATTCATACAGGCTTTACTATTATCTGCAACATGATGATTGTATCAACGTTTTAATTCTCGTAGGCTACTCTACAGATCTATTGGTACGGGACTGCGTTCTACACGTAAGTATAATTTTTTCTCTCTTCCGGGTTATGACATTATTACGGTGATTATCATTGTTATTATGATCGAGACTATTACCAACCATCTCACAACACTTGGTTAACATTCGCCACCAATAATGGGCGGAACTATCACTCAATCTAATTACAGACGGTTCTCTGTACATACTAGGACTATAGCTTTCCCATGTATTCAGACTGAGCAGTTTTTATCAAAACATTGCCCCCGTGACGTTGTTCCCGATTGCAACTGCATTAATGTTTGCGCATTATCTGTACAATGTTTACATGTGGCAAATAAAGATGGCACCACATGCCCATGCAGTGTTCCACTGCGTTGTGATATGTCAGCCCGATACAGTTTTATTCAATAACAAGTTGTCTTTTTTTTCTTCTTCGATTCAAGTGAAAAGGGATCAATTTATTTTAAAAGCTGATGAAAATGCATACCAAGATCAAGTTGATAGCTATAAAGTAATACCTTTTTAAAATTTTAAGTAGGCATCAGCATTATTGATTCATTAATGTAGGCTCACTGTATTAATCAAACTAGTTTTTGTGTCATTATGTAGGCCTTTCAATAACTTCGGGGAAATATTTCCTTTTGATATCGCTAATTGAAGTTCTGTTCTTTCCCACCTTGCGAATTTCAAACGTATCCTAAATAAGTATACGGAATCAAAGAGACATTGACGAGTGAAGCATATCGCGTGTTTCGGGGTTGTAAACTTTTATGTATTTCCCCTATCAACTGTTTTATTCTACATAGTTTGTTATTATTTTTATATTTTCATATAATATGCTTTCGTAATGTTGTATGATTTTTTATTTATTTATGCACGGTCCTATAGTGAAGTACAGGCTCCCCAACCCCTGTGCTTGTATACAATACACACATGAAATATAATCCTCTCTAGCCTTTTCTCTTCTTTCCTTCCCCATTTTCCCGTCAGTTTATGGTGGTGATGGTAGGGGGGGGGGGGGGACTTGCCCCCATGCCCACCGTAACTTTGTCACTGGCCATGAGGAAGGCAACAAATTGAGCAATTTATAAGTCGATGTGACTTATGAATAACTTGTTGACTTAGGTAGGCCTAGATATCAATTTTGAGATTTCAGTATACGTGTGTTAAGGATTGGTTACACGTTTACGTCTGCGGTTATGTTGTACGTTGGAGATAGAGTATATCGAATGACGAGAAAATAGATCAAAAGGAATGTATCCTAATGTTTAATAGCGTGCGTGTGTGTAACACGGGCGCACTTCGTAAGTTGAAGGTTAAGCACCAGGAAAGAAACAAAAACTCATTATCCGGGTATATATGACACCCTGAACCCGACCGGACCTGTGACGTCACTATGATTATGAGCTGATTTAGCTTTCCTCCTCTAATGGCAAATAAGCATAAAATACCATAACATATATTGTTTGCTCGATCTTATGACCATTCGGCCCTCCGGTCATTAAGATTATTACTTAAGTTTGAATGTTCTTATCAAATTGTATTGTAAATTCTTCCAAAATCGGATCGTATATAGTCAGATCATAATGTGCGATGGGCTGTATTCTGGCAATGTAAGATCCTGAAACATAATATAAATGGACATAGCTATCCCTACACCTATAGATATATCCCTATAGGCTACTGTCAGCTACCCGATAATTTTTCTGAGGTGTGCCTCCCATATCAACAGCTATGTATTAGTTAACGGAATACCGACATAACAATTTTAAGGCCACTATAGGCAGGTTAGGTCAACCAGGAACAACAGGTCAACAACAGGTCAACAGCAGTTAGGCCTAAAATAAAAACTTGTTGTATTGCCCTTTGGGTGCCAAAACATGGGTCGGTCGGTCGGAAAAGTTTTGTTTTTTTTTTACTTTTTTTTTGGTCGCCCTCTTTGGGCCGATATTTTTCAGATTCGAATGTTGTTGTTGTTTTTCTTTTTTTCCCGCCCTCTTTTGGCTGATATTTCTCAGTTTTTAATGCTTTAATACATGTGTTTCAACGTCATCATTCCATTGATATCTTTTTCACCTCATAATTATCCATGGTTTGCACGAGTGAGAATTTTGGAATAATTTGATTTTATGCATTTATATCCCATTTAAACAAACAAAATACATATTTTTTTTATTCATTTATTTAAAAAAAATCTAAAAAATACTTTTTTTAAATGCCGACCGTAGATTTTCAGATTTTTGGGCCGGTCGCAAAGGGCAATACAACAAGTTCTTATTTTTACGCGTAGTACACTCGGGAAAACTAAAGGTACTAAAGATACTCATGTGACTTCAAACAAGAGTATTTAATTACATTTAAACAAGATCAGTCAGTTCCGCTTTCCAGCAAAGAAATTTAAAAAAAGTGGTAAGATTGAATTCGTTATGTTAATTTTGTTAAATATTCCATTTGTTAACACTGGTGCCTTATACACAGTGTTACAGCGAAATTAATATATTTGTGACCTGTCAAATTTCCCATTCGAAATCGAACAGTCGATAATTTTAACGAAAAGTCAGATTCAATTCCCTGTTCAGAGAGGATACCTTGACCTTTATCATTCTCGTGACGTATACCATTGCATGAAGTCATACAATTCTATATTTTGGACTGTGAAAGGAATACTATACCTTTAATAACACAACTCAATACCACCATACAATCTTGGAGCACGCCGCGGCGTCCACAATGTTTGAGAAAAGCACATATGAATAGCGTTTGTGTTCAAGGTCAGGTGTAAACATGCCCCGAACTCTTTTACATGCGTATACTGTATGCCACATGACACATTTTACAAAAGAAACGCGGTATTGTACATAGCGTGCAGAGAAAAAATGACGAGAGCAAGACTTGGTAGTACCGAATGTGAAATCTGAAACCAGCCAGGCATGATCTCTTCGTCATGTATCACGCTATATACTAATTAATTCCTCGGCTGAATATGCCTATCTCCACCTGCATCATTAGGCCAAATTACGCAAATGAAGTGTTTCTCGTCCCCGCCCATCTTCTTTTTGGTCACCGCCTCCCTTTTTAAAAAACTATTTACTATTCAGAAAAGAAAAGTCTAAAGCCCCCCCCCCCAAAAAAAAAAAAAAAAGAAAAAAGCTGTGATATAATTTATACATTTCTTTTAAATAGCTTCTAAAGTGAAACAAATTATTTGTTAGCAAAATAGTAAAAAGCGATGCTCTGCCTCCTCCTTTTTTTTAAAAGTCCGGACGAGAAACACGTTATTTTTGTTATTAGGCCTTGGTTTTATGGGGCCTTATTAATAAAACCTTACTAATTTTATGTAAAGATAGTCGACTAACTATATACACAGGGCATATTAAGTTTATTGACTGTTAGTTTATGGGCCCGGCCCGGGTAGCTTGCTGGTATTGATTATAATACAAAACTAGTTGAAAATAAAATACATTTTCCCCTGACATGCTTGGATATTCGTATTAAGAATAATTACCATTTAATTTGTTTTAAACACAGAAATCTGCGTCTGTCGCATTTCCTTCCCAAACCAAGCTGTGTGGGTTGGGTTTCATGTGTATACTTCAAAAGTAAATAATTACTAGTTTAATTTTCTAAATGGAAAAGATCGTTACTTGGCAGCGATTATTTTGATGCTATTTAGTGTTTAAACTACAAATTACACCTTTACAAAAATACATCTATACCATATCACAATTTTTTAAGGACTCTGACTTTGAAATGATATGTAGTTCACGATATTTATTCTACTAGGACTTTGCAGCTATTGTACCAGTCTGTTCAAACAGTGGCGGATCCATCATTTTTAGGGGAGAGGGGGGGGGGGGGGACTTGAGGGCATTTCCCCTTTTACAGTCACAGTTATAGAATTTTCCCCAAGGAAACAAGGAAGGGGGAGGGATGATTGGTGCTAAAAGGGCAATCCATCCCCTAGACAGTTAAAATGATAAACTTGACCCAATTAGGAAAAAAAAGGGGGGGGGAGGGGGCTTCCTGGCACTCTTCATGAATGCAATTAAGACTTCAGTGCTCCCATTGTGGAAGTATTTAATTCCTGATCAACATAGACAGTAGTACAAATAGATTACGGGTACATACAAATGCATACTACAAAATAGCTGATATAAGCATCTTGAGACTCGCAAAATACAACTAGACCTTGTGAAGGGTGTGTAGGGGGTTGTGCATTATAATTCCTGCACTCCTGTTTTATAACAGTGACTACTGCAAATATCCGTCGAAAACAAATATTGACATTATATATTTTCAAGAAGATATCTCGGCTTTTCTACGTCAGTCACGTACCATTCCAATCTCGTACCATTGAGCTGAAAGTTACCTTCAGCTCAAAGGTACAAGGTCGACCTAGATATCAATGGGGATTTCCCAGCCTTCTCCCTGCCTTGTTCTTTGGGAGTGCGATATGCAGGGAAAGGAGTAGCCACTGTTCTGCAATTTGTTAATAGGCCTAATTGGTTGCTCAATTGGCATTATGAAACCTATGCCAGACTTGGTAATCGATATTAAAGCAGTTACTGCAGAAAAAAGGTCTGATACGGAACGACACGTACATGTGTGGATACCTATTAACATTCTCCCCAAATAAGGAAGCTGCATATGAATCAAACGTTGATTTTACACCCTCCCCTCCTCATCCCTTACTCTCTCTCTTTCTCTCTCTCTCTCTCTCTCTCTCTCCCTCTCTCTCTGTTTTTGTTCTCTCTCTCTCTCTCTCTCTCTCTCTCTCTCTCTCTCTCTCTCTCTCTCTCTCTCTCTCTCTCTCCTTGTTATGCCACTCAGGAATTCTCCACTTGATAAACATCCTGTGCATACGTGTTATCATATTCCGATGGCACAATATTTTGTTGTAGGCCTATATAAAATAGTCGAGTTTTCGGCCTTACAAATTAATGTTTCATGGAAATGGTTGTTTTACAACCTTCAAAAGTCGAGGACAACGAGTATTCAAACACAGATATATATTTGGTTCAAAGAATAAATATTCTTCGTAAAGGTAAAGAGCAGTTATGGTCATGCGATTGCATTGTGAAAGAAACGTTGTGGAATCGATCAGAAAAGGTTGATCATCTAGCATCTAGCATCTGCAAGGTTCTGGAATCATCAAAATGATAAGAAATTTGGCCCATTCTTCGTAAAGTTACAAGCACTATACACAGAAAGATGTATATGGGACTACCCTATATCTCTCACAGACCATGAGAGAAACAAATTTACCAAATATATGAATTAGTAGGCGGTTTCCCGGCAAATTTTGTATCATCATGTATTAGTCAAAACATATTCTTTCACATGATTGGTAATGAGAGCTTCCATTTCATTTTTTGAAATTGGGGCGTTTCCAATACTGGTCTTTACCTTTAAATGCTACAATGTATTCATAAACAGGATCTATACAAATGAAATAAATATGAGACACACGTACTGTAGCGATAAATCACAAAACTTGATTGTTTAATTAGCAATAATATTGTCTCATGATTTCGTTTTCAGTTTCAACCATGACGATACTAAATTTATGCCATTTCGCATTTGTGTTAATGGTCTTCGGCATGTGTGCGTCAGGATTCACTTCATTTCGTTGCTCAATCGACCCCCAGTGCTGATAGAAACTCTACAAATGTGTGATAATGTTCATGTTATTCTTTTTCTAAATAATATATTTCATCAGGTTGTGACTGAAAATTGCTGTCACTTTTGTTTATGTCTTTTTTTATTTTTCAGGGTCCATTGATCTTATTTTACAATAACTCAAGTAAAACCTAAGGAATGATTTCAGAGGCATTGTGAAATTTGGTCAAATACAACTGATATTTTATCCGGCTCTACCATGGACTCCATTACGGTACGGTATGACGGGCTCCAGATAGGTAAACAGGATTCAACAGGAAAATCCAAAATGGACACCGTCGAAACCACCGACGACTATTTCTTAGAAGTCAAGCCTGAAAATCACCCATTCGAAGTGGACAATGATGTCGAAGACATGGAGGCTTCTTCGTCGAGTTCAGACGACTCGATAATGATCGGCAAAGAAATGGTGAATGACAGGGAGTCGACGACGACGACGACGACGACGAAGACAACGACGAATACGACGGAGCAGGACACAATCTCGTCGCAGACGTGTAATGTATCAAGCTCGAGAGCAGAATCACCAAACAGGTAAATACATCAAAGGCGTGTCCATGGATGTAGTGGTGTGTGTGTGTGTGTGTGTGTGTGGGGGGGGGGGTATTCTGATAAAATCTAAAGACGAAAACAAAACGAACAAAGATAGTTTAGGTGTAACACTTGAAGGGGGGCACACAATATTGGGGCACAGTGTCTTGTGTACTTGTGTACTTGAGATAATCCAAATTGGTTTTAAGGGGGGGGGGGATTGGAGGGTACAGGCCGTTAGTGTTACCGATTTGCATTCTACCAAAGTTTCTGAATTTGCATTTTGTATCCATGCTGGGACAGACTTTATTCAGATTTTGCTGTGTATTACTTTGATTTCCGTTTTTTTTTTTTAATATATCGCCGTTGACAAATTGTGGTTATTCTTGTTTCGAGAATCATATAATTTGAGGAAAGTTTCATTTTCGTTTCAAAATAATGCATTTATCATATTACCAGGTTCATCAGAGAGATACCGTGTAGAAAGCGAGATAGAGAGAGAGGGGGGGGGGGAGGGAGAGAAAGAGAGGGAGAGGGAGAGGGAGAGAAAGAGACAGAGAGAGAGACAGAGAGAGTAGGTCAATTACTGAGCAAATAGGTAACCTACTTTGTAAACCACTCTGATCAAAAACAGAAGCCGAAAGTTCGTACAAAGGTAATGGAATATACAAATGCAACCATGGCAATGGTAAGATCACCGTCATTACCGACCAATAGGCCTATTAATTAATCATGACCCTATTACCGAATCCATACCTTATTATAAACAGCACGGTAGAAATGGTAGATAATGCCACCTCCTTACAAAAAGAGGGGAAAAAGAGGAAAAAAGAGGAAACGCCTCAAAATAATTAATTAATCATGACCCTATTACCGAAGCCTTACCAGCACGGTAGAAATGGTAAATATTGCCACCCCCTAACAAAAAGAGGGGAAAAAGAGGAAACGCCCCAAAATTATTAATTAATCATCACCCTATTACCGAATCCATACCATTTTATAAACAGCACGGTAGAAATGGTAAATAATGCCACCCCCTAACAAAAAGAGGGGAAAAAGAGGGAAAAAAGAGGAAACGCTCAAAAATATAAATTTGAACAGAGCTACGAGCAGTAATATCTATGAGTAATAAATTCATCTAAGGCAACGGAACTCCAAAGGGTTAAAATTTATATGAAGATAAACAATCCTAAATCTGACAAATTAGATTGTCACGGATTGTGAATATAAACCGAACTTTAAACGTTTTTAGTCATTCTATATGTGACATGAATGATGAATTTTTAGCAAAATTTACATTTTGAATTCAAATGAATCAATCTATTGATTGATTTCTTTCATTAACAAAACCCCAATTAATGACCGTAATAGAGCTTGTGGGTGATTATACACGGATATGCTCACCATTCGTTTATACTTCTTTCCAAAGACTAAGATCGACTTTAAATTGGACTTAACTGTGGCAGGCCGTTCATGCCATTGTTTGCTCTCGCCATTATGATCTTTACATAATATTTTTTTCTTCAATAATGAAATATAAAAAAGAATTAAAAAAATCTGTAGATTTATGACCATGATTTGTGCGTCCCTTGAGAGGCCAATGCCAGTAAATGGTGAGAGCAAACAGTGGCATGAACGGCCTACCATAGTTAAGTCCAACTTAAAGTCGATCTTAGTCTTTGTGAAACACCCCCAGTAAGTATATAGTGTGTTTAGTGAAAATATCCTCTTGTTCATTTTCAGGGGAAGTGTCAAATGCAAGTTCAAGAAGGAGTCGACTCCTACTAAGAAAGTAAAATGCAGCTCCACATGTGAAGAAACAAAGACAGCATGCAGAAGAAAACCTAGAAAAAACAAAAATAAAGGAGACGATCCCGTGTATTCAGGTACAAAATCTTTATCAATTATTGATATAGGCTTTATTTCATAAATATTAAAGCGTTAGAGTTAAGATTGCAACTGGGTTTTAGTATAGGTTTGGTGGTAGGTTAGTGTAGGTTAGGATTGCAAACTGGGTTAACGGAGGGATACCATGCGTGTTCCCAAACTCTCCGGCTCGTAACAAAAGAAAAAGGTCTACCCGTATTGACTTTACACACCGGACTTTTGCTGAAAGGGGGGGGGGGGGGGGGGTCGCTGGGAACACGCCACATGCGTACCCTAAATAACACTGAGTGGGGGGGGGGGGGGGGGGTTTGAAGTGAGGGATTCCGTTAATCTGGGAAATACCACGTAGCGTTTGTTGAGGGAGAAATATAAACACAGTAATAGCTAGAGAAATCTTAATATTTGTCGTCATATTATGGAGAAGAGCATCGTGGTATAGTGGTTCATTCATTTGACTCTAAATAGAGAGATTTGGGGTTCGAATCCCTGCTTGAACCTTTGAGTGATATACCAAGGGAAGGACCATGGTATAGTGGTTCACTCATTTGACTATACATATATATGTGTAGGGCTCGAATACCTTGGAACTTAGAGTGTTATAACAAGTTTAGCGGTCTATTCACTTGGACCTGAATCTAGAGGTGTAGGGATCAAATCTTTGCCCGGAGCATCTGTCCTTAGACATATATTTATTTTATACTCATTTCAAAATTATGTTCTATAAATTTTAAATTACTATCCCAATGATACAAGTATGACGTCCTCAAGACACTTCTTATATGGATTTCACCTTATTGTGTTACATGCATAATCAAATGTTACACTTTTCGTCTCAGTTATAATATGTTAGAGCCGATCATGAACCCTTAAATCATCCTTTTGTCATTCAGTTTTCCACAAAACATGCTGTCAATGAAAGCCTATACATGTATGTGTATGTACAGAAAGGCATGGGAACGAATTTTCATTCTACATACAAAATTTCATGTTGATAACATGGCGTTGACCTAGATATTTGTAATATTCCATAATGAATATTGGTAATGGCGAATAGGTCCAAGGAAATTCATGTCTGTAACCATGATAACCGCAGCATATATAAATTATGTTGATGGATACTCTCCAAGTCTTCGATTTCGTTTCCTCAATTTTGAATTAGTACCTCGGTAATTCAAAAAAGTAGGTCTCTCCGTGACTGCGATAAGGGAGAGGGTCTTACAAGATATAAACCACATGTTTAGTATTGTAATCATCATATCTTGATAATCATAATTATATCAGTAGGTTTACTTGCAATATGGTCTCATACTCATCAGGCGATTGTCGTTCTATTTCATTTCCTTATGTAGTAGGTCACTATGTGATCATGGTATTAATACGAAGAAACATAAGTTGAGTACTGTAATCATCACATTATCTTGATAATGTATCAGAATGTTTGCTTTCAATTAGGTATTAGGTAATTATGTTATTATTTGTAAATATATTGCAAGCTATTTTTGCAAGGAATATTTGAACAGATGTGTGTAGCTTCAAGTTAGGCTCAGATCCGTAGGAAGATATTATATTTTTTCAGAAATTAGTCGATAATTACCAACGTAAGCAACTTTCTAGATGTGATTTTCTTTTTCAAAACGACGACATTTTTCTATCACACTGTCTCAGGCATTGAATGGACAAAATTACCTTGATGATATAATCATTCAAGAGACGAAATGAAATGAATAATATTTCCATCACTAATGATGATTTTCTGGATAGGTTTCCCATTTATTTAATTTTTTTTGGAAGTAATTTACAATTATATCACATTCGAAACAGTGCAGATTTATTTATTGCTATTCCATCATTAGATATTATCCGATGTCAGATCTGTGGTGATAAAGCTTCTGGTATGCATTATGGTGTCTACTCGTGCGAAGGGTGTAAGGTAAAGACCTTTAACATTTCATTTTGAAATTTGTTCTCAATTATAATTTCCATGTTTGTTTATTTTTGTACACGGCCCCATTCTCACAAGATTTGCTTATCTTGGGGTCCTTCCGATTTTGCTGTTCATTTTCTATGTATTGTTTACTTTGAATTTCAATGGAATATAAAGGAATTGAATTGAATATATCAGTAACTTGTAATATACACTGTAACTTGCCATTGATGTAAAGCCTAGATTTGGATTGAGACGGATTCTGAATAATTAATTACATGCTATACGAAGTTTATTTCATATGATCCAAACAGTTAAATATTTGATGACGCATTTATAACAAACATCCTAAGATAAGCTTCAACCTACGTACGGTTTGCTAAACTGAGCATAACCAAATAAATGTAATACAATTTATTAAGTACTTTAAATGACGAACAAGGCATAATACTATCTTGTCTGTGAAACTAAAGAAAATTGTCTGCAATAAATAAACTTTGATAAAGTTCAAAATGTCAATTATAAACCACAAATTGTCCACACCCAAGTACTTACAAGTCTTGCGTCCTCAAATAAATTAAACGCGTTGACCTACTACAAATATTGATCCATTGAAAACGTATACCGTATACCGTATATTACCAGATGCTTCTTATCTTGATATCTGATTATATTATATCATAGGGATTCTTTAGAAGAACCCAACGACTGAAGATTGATTATAAGCCTTGCCCATACTGGGGTCAACCTGACGGCTGCATCGTCAACATAGGTACAAGGAACAAGTGCCAGTACTGCAGATACCAAAAGTGCATTATACTTGGCATGTCCTCTACAGGTAGGTTACCATGCAGGCACTAGGGAATCGTAAGAGAATCGTAAGGGAATCGTAAGAGAGTCCCTCGATCGTAGCTCACATTCTCAAAGGACAATAACGGAAATCACAAATTCACTACTTCCTAATTCATTTTCCGAATTTAGTTTGAATAGCTTTTATATTTCATAGTTCAAACATGATAATCTTTTTATCGTCATGAAACAAAATCCATCAATAAATTCATGTCACGTGATCTCTTTTAAAATTTCTGACGTAAGTCACGTGCTGTTTTTTAATAACGTCTAATGATAATTGTGATCGTGCCGGGCAGCATTCATAGCCTAGTCCAAGATAGCTAACCTATATTTGTAAAAATGTAAATGACTCTTTCACGTTTACGTTCACTTCCAATGCCAATCAGCCGTTCGAATGGGACGTGTTCCGAAGGTCGAAGTCCTCAAACTTAAGACAGAGCTGGACGAGAAGGACAATGTCCTCCACGAGACGGAGGACGAGAGAACGCATCGGGTCTTCGTCGACTCCATCGCCCAGCAATTCAATGACATAGTCTGTGCAATGACGCAAGAGGACTTGGAGAAATTCTGGAAGCGATGCTCAAGGGTAACTTTACTGCCAATGGATCAGGGCCCTGTTTCATAAGACTTGATATCAATAACAAGTTACAAGCTACTGTTATAAGCTACTGAAACCAAGGCATCTGATTGGCAGAGAGCAAATTTATCATAGAAATTAAGCATTTGTTATAGATAAAAAGTTTTATGAAACGGGCCCCTGTCTGTCATCTTTGGAAAAGTATCTATTTGGAAACTGAGAGAAAATAGAATAAAGGAGTTTTGACATGATGTGTTGTAAAATAAATGTAATGAAATGAGCAGCCTCCCTTTCAGATGGTTGAGTACCATTTCATGGCATAAACATGTAGTTCACCCCACAATAAAAGAAAGAAAGCAAGAAAGAGAGATAGAAGGAAAGAAACAAATACGAGAGAGAGTAAGGCAAAATATGGAAATTCAAATCCTACTAATAGACTAAGTCTTAAAACTCATCTACGTTATTAAAGACGACTCGATGACTTAATGGGATTGTTGTAGTAAACAAGGTATTTTTCATGGAGGAATCATCGAAGAATGGAAAGTTGGCACAACGGACAAATTATAAGCTCTCGCCGAGTCGTCTCTTGCTCCGATCCACCTGGAACATTTAGAATGCGAAACGAAACAAAATTTTGATATCAACGTAATACATAAAAATATTTAGGTCTTTTATTACAGTCTAGTTTCGAAGACGTATGTAAATGTGAAATATATGCAGCTGCGTAGAAACTAATACTTTGTTCTCGTGTTTCTTCCCCATCAGCCTTTTACAGCCCATATGCCTTCGGGTACCTACGTCATTGAGGGGATGCAGCTGAACAAAGACGGTCCACCTCAGGAGATCACCAGCCGGGCCGAGATGGCCCAGCAGTGCTTCGTCAGCATGGAAGTCACCATCGAGAAATTCGCTACCTTCGCCAAACAGCTCCCCGAGTTCAGACGGCTCTCCTCTTCAGATCAGCTGACCTTGTTCAAGGGTGCCGCCCTAGAGGTGTGCGCCACACTGAGTGCCAGCAGGTACTACCATGGTGTTTACAGGTATGTAATTCATGAAATTCCGGCTGTCGGTAGACTTTCACGGGCTCCAATGTTTCGAAGGTGGGAAGATTCATTTTTACAATATCTTATTCAATAAACCTGTAAGGGAAACTGAAAATCGCAATCTTGTCTGTCCCATAGAAATCACATCCGGTTTACGTAATATTCGCACACTTCCGAAGGTGACATACAAGGCCATTACAATTGCATTTAATAGGTTGGTTTTTCGAAAATAGTTGCGGTCGTGTTAACTGTACAGGAATGGGCTGAGCGATGTCCCCAAAGTGTTTGTTCCGTCGGCATTTCGCCAAAGATACACTTCGTAAGGGTTATGCTTCCGATTCGGTTACTTTAGGGTTACTTGGGCTTTAGGCTTTATGGGCACCTCTTCCTCCAAAACAAATCAAAAGTTTAAAAGAGGAGAGCAGCGATGGGGGAAATAACAATCGCTATAACACGACTCCACCTATATTTCTTACACATACCCTGAACCTGCTGTGGCAAGAACATCCAGCTTTAATCTTCGTCATTCAACAACAGGGGGAGTGTTTCACAAAGACTAAGATCGACTTTAAGTCAGACTTAACTATAGCAGGCTATTCATGCCACTGGTTGCTCTCATCATTGGTTTCTCAATTATGATATTTAGATAATATTTTTCCCTTCAACAATGAACCATCAAAAAAGGTAAATTATGAAGATTTGTGACCATGCTTTGAACGTCCCTTGAGAGACCAATTTCAGGAATGGTTAGAGGAACTATAGTGGTATGAACGACCTGCCATAGTTAAGTCCAACTTAAAGTCGATCTTCATCTTTGTGAAACACTCCCCAGGTCCGCACTAATTCCAGGACAACCACCTTACATCTTCATGTGAGAAGAAAGGCCACTGAATAAAATGACGTCAATACAATTGATCGCATGTTACATTTTTGTTTTAGGTTCCCGGAGATCAACACCTACATTCGAAGAGACGTGGCGGAGAATTCCCCGTTCGGGAAGGTGACCACTTACACGACCGAGATGATGTTTTATGAGATGTTCAACGAGCTGGGCTTGACGGACAAGGAGAAGGCTGTTTTCTGTACCTTCCTCCTATACTCGCCAGGTAATCGAATTCTTGTGTTCTTATTCAGCGGCGCTGATTCTCTTTGAGATGGGGGAAAGGGGGAACAAATTCGGCTGAAACATTATGGCGCATACTTTCTTAACCTGCGAACTGAGTAATTTAACTTTTTTATTAAATTTGTGAGAAAACATTAAAATGTTACGAATCTTTTTAAGTCAACACGTGCCATTTCATGCATGAGGAACGCTCCCACAGCTTTTGTACAAACATAGAAATTTCCCGTGTTCATGAGAGCGCATGTTTCTAAATGATACATGAGAAATAAGTAATGTATGTTGCCTTAAAGTCCCACTGCACTACTTATAGCTACTTGCGCCTTCTATATAGCAAACGATGCCTAATCGGTGCCTGTTGGTCCCCCACGATCCCCCTTTTCTTATGTTAGTTGAGAGCTGATTTGATGAGAAAAGCACCTGTCAGTGACCTTGCAGGGATGTCTAATCCTCCTAGCTAAACTAGTGTAGACGGGCTTTAAAAAACAGTATTTTCTAATATAGTGACGTCCTGTCAAAATATGTCTCAACGAGTTAATATTTTCTAATAAACAGAGTGGCATTTTTTTTTTACAGATCGGGAAGGTCTTGTAGACCGAGAGGTTGTTGAGCGGCACCAGGAGCACCTAGCACAAACTCTGTACCTTGAGGTGAAGAAGAACCACCCGGACCGGAGCAACCTCTACGCCAAGCTAATGGACGTGGCTGTGGCCCTTCGCACCTTGGTACCTGACCATCTAGCGCGGTTGGAGCAGATCAAGATGCGATGCAACGGTCACCTGCCAGCCGAGCCTAGCCCGCTGCTCAACGAGGTGTACGGGAGTATCGTTTGGCTGCAGACGGACGAGCAAACGACGCCGAACGCGCCGGAAATGGCTGAAACAGGCGAATCCACGATGTCCACGTGACTCTACGATGCCGCAAAGTGAATTGACACTATTGAATGAAGGTATACCAAGAGCGCGAGGAAGGAAACACAGGCAAAGGAGATAACGGAGACTGCACAAACACTTTTTAGAAAGGGGTTCCTTGGTTCAGCGTTTCGTGTCGTGGTAGATTGCATCCTCAAACTTCGTACTCTGACTAATAACAGTTGGAATAGACCCAACAAAATGTCGAAACGCCTAATGGTTCCAGACTTGTATGCTCAGGACAGCAGCCTAGAAACGATCAATAAAACATATTTACGTCACAACATATTTGTTCATGTTCACATCCAACCGGCTTCTATTAAAGCCGACTGTGGCCTCACGTCTGCCCTTATCACAGTATACATTGCGTGCAGAGATTTCACGGTATTGTTCCTGATCTCCGGGGTCAAAGTTCAGACATGATGATTTGCAATCAAGAAACTCTCTTGAGACTGAAATATATATCGCCAGGGGAGCGTCTCACAAAACCGTCATAAGTACAAGTTCACCGACATCCCATTGAAATTCGTGTATTAAGTTTAACATGAGTTTCAAATGGGATGTCGGTGAACTTGCACTAATGACGGTTTTGTGAAACGCTGCCCTGGATGACGAAACATCCCCTTCGAAATTTGGGAGAACTTGAATGACAAAGAATTCAAAAATCATTGTTGATTGTATTCGTGTGTACATGATATTTTCTAATGTTTCTAGTGATTTAACACGATTTTGTAAAAAAAATATATACAGTTGAGTGATATTGATGAATTCTGGTAAAATACCATTTTTGTAATTGAATTACATTTTAAGAGGATTTGGTCTAATATCACAGTGTGATGATTGAAACTAGAAGAAATAGCAGAATATATTATCATTGTATCAGTTTCAAAGCAACGTTAATTTCTTCATTTGAAATTCAATAACTTGTTTGATTATTCCAAAGATTCTTTTCGAATATAACATGAAAGTGGATATTGTTTTTGTCTCTAATTGGTAGTGTTAACATTACTGTACTGGGCTATTCGATGTAAACATTGTGAAACCTTTTTCTTTTTCATTTGTTGATGTGTTATAATGTAGTAATGGCTCTGTCTACCGGTTCGTTAAAGATTCCCCACACATTGTAGTTTAAACGCACAAAATCATCTCAGCATTTTACAGTGTAAAGTTGAAGAGAACCCCCCCCCCCTCCCCTCTCAAAATTAAAAATATATATAAAAAAATAAAATAATTGCCATAATGAATAAAATGTGGGCTGACAATGAAAACGCGGGCATCAGTGATGTAGCTATGGGAGGGGTGGGGTGCCCCCCGCCCCCATCGAATGGCGAGCATAAAAAAACAGAAATGGAGGCACGAGAATGGCTACGAGAAAGGAAGACCAAAGGACGTCTTTTAACATACTCCAACTATATGAAGAAACCTGTTAATTCGCAATTCATTGACCTAGTAGGATCGGGGTCGCCGCCCTTTCTTTCATGCCTCCTTAAATGTCTAGTTCAACGCTAGACCACTTGCGAACATAGCGATTATGAATTTTTATCAAGACTTTGATCTTATGTAGACACCCACTCCCTTCATTAAAGAGAAAGTTGGATTTTGGGAAAGGGAACATTAATTGGTGAGCTTTTTCATTCTTTTTATGATTTTATGTTAGTGTACAAAAGATATCACAGATAAATATGTCCAGTGGAATGCAAATGCTATCCTTATTCGAAATATAACGAGAGAGAGCTAAAAGTTTGTGTACCAAAATTCAATGCTACATGTTTTTGTAGTCCCACATACACATTTCTGTGTAAAGGGAACGTAATTTCTCAGCGAGACTGAGTCAATTCCTTTAAAAACTTATAGGATTTAAATACAATCTCAATATAAATTTATACTTCGCCGCTTGATTAGAAGTCAAGTTAATTTTTAAATGTAAGAAGATCGAATCAGCTTCTAAACAATGATACCTCGCTTCTTTCTTTCGTTGCATTTTTATTTCTAATATTTCGTTTTGCTAAAATTACCTTAAAATAACTTTTCATGTGTTTATAATCTGATAATTTTCATCGCCTTGTTGTCTTTCGGTAAAGTGGAGGTGGAGGTGGAGTGCTTTGTTGATTTGCACAATCATTTTGGGGGATAATTTTGGTTCTGCTTTCATTCCTGAAAAGATTTGTTTATTTCGTTTCTTCAACGGTAAAACTGAAAAAATAAGGATGGAGAGAAAATATTAGGATTATTTGTTGTGTATAAAGTTATGGTTATAATAATGCCAACATTTCAGTTCAACAATGCACAATTTTACTTTTAAGTGGACAAGACTCTTTATGGATTTTATATTGAAATTTATAACTGTCTTCTAGCAATTTTGTTTTCTCCTTGAGTGTGTGTTTTATTCCTAAGTTGCCTAGATGATGGAATATTCTGGTTAGGTTTTATTTACTTGTAATCTTTAATTTCATGTGTTTTATACGATATTTCTGTTTAATGATATTATGATTTTTGCTGCAAGTATAGAACTACAAATTCGTGGTCTTTTATCGTTTTATGAAGAATACAAATAATGTTAAACATGTTAAACCACAACGGATAGCTGAATTAAAAAAAATGCTACAGATACCGCATGATTTGGTTAATGCTTAATAGTAGTTTATTTTGAAGTCGTGAAAACAGAAACGGGACTAGCCACTGTCATTTTTGTCATATCAAACTCAATCCTCAACGAAGACATTCTATTAAAGTGCGCCATCTCTAATCAGTTCAGTTCATTAACTTTACTCATCTCATTTCTGAAAAAAGTACATGACAAACATACATTGGCGTATCGAGGGGAGGGGTTGTTTTGGGTTTTCACACACCCCCTTGGCAAACAAGGGGGTGTTTTAGATGTTCAAACACCCCCCCCCGGCAAAAGGGGGTGTTTTAGAATTTTAAAGACACCCTTTATCTGTGCTTCAGGTGTTTACAAATGGGGGAAAAACAGGTGAAAAAAAAGATGGTAACAATAATTCTACCTTTTTTAAAATTAAAAATGAAAATGCACCCCCCCCCCTCCCCTGGCAATTTTTAAAATAAAAATCGTGACATTCATTTAGCGCCGTATCAGCCAGCCGTTGAATAAACGAGGGGGGGGGGAGTGAACACTCCCTTTTTTCTCATTGTTATTTATATTAAAAAAAATATTATTATCATCCTCTGTTATCCCGTATTGTAATATAATGAAATTTAAAGAAATATGAAAACTTAATCTGATGCCTGAGTTGGCTTTGTGGAACAAGTTTTGTCTGTCAAAGTGTGATTGAGAGGCTATAGAAATGATTTAAATCCTATTTCGTACCAATAATTGTGCAATATAAATAGAAACCAGCCTAAATTACATTACCCAAATCAGTAGGTAAGTCGATGTAAAAGTTAAACATTTGACATCATTATGTTGAGCAACAGAGATTTGCTAGTCAACTTTATTACCTTTAGAAGTAAACTATTGTTTAACTTTGCTTTGAAGAGGGGAGAACTGAATTGAGTTTTGAGTATAGCCGAAGCTGACAGCATGCTCGTCTTTCTCTACCTCATTGCTCGTATACCTTGTACTTGAGCAAGGCCAAGCTATTTTGTCCCACAATAACCCTCCACCTAAGATATAGGATTATTTATTATTTAGATTGCATCAATTTATTAGCCCCACTGTAAATGATGATAAGGATATCCTTTATGTATGATACTCTGAATTGGTGCTCCGGCATTATCATTTCGCTCATAGCTGTCGGGCAATAATGTAGCGCTTTTGATGCATACCGGATACCCATATACACCTGGGTGAAGAGAGGCAAAAGTGGATAAAAGTATTGCCAAAAAGATGTTCATTCCGGGCTGGGATTCGAACCCTCAATCCGTGGACTGAGAACCAAGTGAATGAACCACTATACCACGAAATCTCCTTTAATTTAGGGAAAACTTATTATGAGGTAAACGATTTGTTGTCAATTTTTGTTAACTCGCAAATAACCTGGACTTTCCCATTATTTGACCATATTCAGTCACTCCTCGTGTTCACATTAAACACAAATCTGCAAGCGGATAAGTGAAATGGACATACGCCTGCCCCTACATAAGCTTGAGATACGCTTGCTAACGGATGAATATGTAGGTCAAACGATAACAATCTGGGGATTCGATACAGACCTTAATGAAACCCGAAGCAGTCTTGTTAGAGAATTTGTTTCATCATTATGATTAGAACAGGCGTGACAGGTTATCCTGAAACTGATCTGACCGAAGTGCATTATGCTATAATGTTTCATTTCTTTTGAGAAAAAATCTAATCCATTGACAAAAAAAGAAAACGATTTCATTCCCATGCAACAACTTTAATTGGCAACATAATTGCAAAATTGAAAACGGTAATAGTGAAAAAGTGAACTCTTAAAGACTTTTATTTCAATTATTTTAATTATTATTTTGTACATAGTGTGGGTTGTGTGTGTGTGTGCGTGAGTGCGTGTGTATGTGTTAGTGTGCAAAAGTGTGTGTGTGCGTGTGTGTGCGTGAGCGTGTGGGTGTGTAAATATCAACAAAGATCCTTGCCATTGGAAAACAGATTCTTGAAGAGCATGTTAATAGGTTACAAACATACAAGTACCACGTCGAAACATAATACGGGAACTTTCCTTCAAGTGGTGCGTAAGTGCGTGGGTGGGATGGATTTGTGTGAGGGTGGGGTTGGATAGCTGTGCGTATTATCCTCAATTTTATTCTTCCAAATTAAAAGCAAATCTCTTCACATAGAACGGATCAGTATTAGTTATAACGCCAATGAATTCACTTCCATGCTATTTCCTCTGGCGCTGCTCAGTGGCTGCCGGGCTCACGATCAATTGGGCAAAAAGAATTTCCGTTTCGGTTTAATAAAATTTGGAGTGGACTATTAGGCTATTGTTATTTATTATTATTAATGTGTACATGGCAAAATGACAACATCATATATTTGTAGAGATCATTGTCTGAGTAGTGAGTGAAAACTATAGCAGTTTACTTATTAGAGGGCAAGAAGAAGAAGGCCTCGGCGGATTCTTACGATCTATTTTTCAAAGATACATTAAAAAAGCACCTGCAAGTCTTTTAAGGAAGAAACTTTTTTTCCTAGGACGGGCATACTCATGGAGATTTAATTCAAAGATGACACAATATTTTGGTATGGGGTCATGAATTTGGTTGAAATGAATATATTGGAAGCATATGCGATTTTAGTATATTCAATGATTGTCGAGGCTGAAATCGGGTCTAAAGTGATGAAATCGTAAATAACATACTCTTTATGATGTATTATAACTCCCTCTCAAGGCTGACATTACTTTAACTTTAAAACAATGTCTCTTGACTACAATCGACCGATTTGTTATTCCCGTTTGGAAATTATATATCAGAACTGCATATTCCGAGATGTTCATGTTCGCAGCTACCATGGAATGGCCTTAGGCGCTACTTGGGAGCACCGGTAAATTTTGATTATTCAATTTCTCGAGAACAGAAGTGTTTTAAGGGAAAACATTTCTAGTGCTCATACCCACATCCACAAGGGCCTCTAAATATATCAAAATTTTAAAGAATTACTATCCATCCAATTTCCAAAATTTCTCAAAAACTTTGCAGGAATAGGCTCCGATTCCCCACCCAATATAATAATTTCCCCAGTCATATTATGCATTTCGAAATACAACCGGCTAACCTAAGAGCGATGCTTGCACACTTCAATGATTGAAAGTATTCTATACTCTAGTCCAGACAAAAGATTTGTATCATATATTATAATTCCTGTCATAAATGTTAGAACTACGTGTTCATGCTTCACATAGGTTTACGGTTTGCATGATTCTGTTTCGTCAGAAAAGACCTGTTTCATTTTAATGTTCTCTTCTGTAACAGTCAGCGTTCCGAAGAAAAAGAAATTGTTAGCACTTTCAGCACTATGGAGCTCTATGTAGAGTTCTGCTATTGGGAGGAAACGGGAGGGGGGGAGGGCTTACCCCCAGGGCCTCATACACAAAAATAGCAGAAATTATAATTAACAAAAAAACATTGATCTATTTCGATGTTTTTCGTGTGCCATGCTACGGACGAAAACACAATGTCATGTTCTTTGCTTATGGCTAAAGCATCACCTAGGGACTAAAGAATTCACCAAGGCAGTTGGTGACTTGGACATCAGCCTTCTCATCGGGAGCTTTTATAGCGTCTTGTTCTGTGTGGGTAGAAATCTGCAGAGTATTATCATGTATATAAAAAGATACTCATGTCACATGGAATACACATTCTCCTGAGAGCTAAGAGGGAGAGCTAAAAGGAAGATTAGATATGTAATGCATGAATCTTGAATCTAGAATCTTGAATATTGAATCTTGAATCTTGAATGTTTTAATTGACTGAAGGGCCCAACAATTCGACAAATGGCAGTATTAACAGCTAAGAACATCGAGGAACTGTAATCATTACGTCCTCTGGAAACCCATGGTCCTCTGGTGGACGAATTGCGAAGAAACGGAGCTACCTACTACGAGAATGCTAGGGCGTAAATCTCTTTCACAGGGCCAGGAACCTTGTTTCCAACAAAACATTACAAATCAATTATAAGCATTTAAAACAATTGTAAGAAATATATGTTGGAAACAGAGGGGTCCATTTAAAAGCAATGCTTGTACAAGCGTGAACACCTCAAATGATACTTAGGAATAATGAGTAATTAAATTAACTAATCCGTAACTACAAAAGGAACTACAAAATAGGGGAAAGAATAATGCGACAATGATGCCTTTAGTCCTGGTCATGATGATGGCAATGATGGCGATGATGATGATGATGATGATGATGATGATGATGATAATGATGACGATGATAATGATGATGATAATGATGATGATGATGGTGATGATGATGATGATGATGATGATGATAATGATGATGATGATAATGATGATGATGATAATGATGATGATGATGGTGATGATGATGATGATGATGATGATGATGATGATAATGATGATGATGATAATGATGATGATGATAATGATAACGATGATGATGGTGATGATGACGACGATGGTTGATATCTTATTTGTTGTTGATGGCGATGGTAATGATAATGGTGTTGATGATGAACCCGAGGGCGATGATGATGAAATGAAGAAGAATTGTGATGGCCATAATGACGAGAATGACTGCGACGCTTCCCTCTCGAAACAAACATCGTCTATAACTCCAAACAAACACCATCGATAACTCCAAACTAAATCTAGACCCGATGGAAACCAATTCCATTCTCATTGCAAGGGTAAACGAAAAAAAGAGAAAAAATAATAGAAAAATAAGTCCTCATGAGTATCAGATTCCCATACACAAACACGAGGCAAAAGTATTATTAGCTCATACATGTATACTGTTACACTACAGCCCCATGAGAGAGCACAGGTTTCATTTCCCGACTCGGGAGGCTGTTCTATAAAACTAGAAACTAACTGCACACTCTAATTGCATAAATTCATTTTCAGACCCCTGGCAGACAAATAATGAGACTCACATTACTGGTTTACATTCCTTTCAGCATGTAATGTTAATATTGACGAGACCGTGTTTTCAATGTAAGCAATTGCAGCTTTCTGGTGTACTAGTATCGAATTGACATGTCAAATTGTACACTGTCTTGTCTTAAAACAATTGCCCATATTTTTAGTGCTATTTTGATTCTTGGCACATGCTGCCTCAGTATAATAGTTTTGTGATCGATTTTAAACAAAGTACCGCCTTGTATCATAGTCAAGGAGAAAATAATAGAACATAAATTAGTCCAACCAATTTATTTTTCTTCTCTCGGAACGGAGGGGGGGGGGGGGGGGGCGGGCACTAAAATACCTCTCTTAAACTTGTTATTAAACCTTTATCAAAGTAGTCATGTGAACAAAAATACATATTTTTACATGGAAACTAGGATGTTGCGAGACTCTCTTGACCCTTTAATCGAATCATTTTATCTATATATTTATAGAACGAATTGAGGCACATCAACATATATTCAAACGTGTTTGCTCACATGCCTACGGCTGTCATGTTACTTAATTATTATATCAACGCCTTAAGTCGTCAACTGATTGTTTCACCTGACTTAATGATGGAAATATTGTTTCTGTAGCTCTTATGTTTCATGTTGAAAGAAATCAGAATAGCAACACCAATTCCAGGCCATAACGTATAGCCCGAAGTGCATTTCTCAACTTTCGGCATAAATTGTCAGGTGACACCCGCAGGTCGTATCACATGACACAGGAGGTGAATCACATGACCTGAAGCTGGCGCGCCTTAATGCGATTTGCTGGCATCCTCGGGCCGAACGATGGTCGAGACGATGCGATTTTTTTCCTTCTCTCTCCATCTTTCTCCTCATCATCAAGTTGGACAAAGAGGAGTACGCTACATAGAAGAAACGGATGTAAGCATGTCAGGCAGCAAGTAAGAATGGAACTATGTCGATCGTAAAGAATTTCGAAAATTTCACTCGAGTACTATTTCAACACCCTACTAGATCTACTACTACTACTACTACTACTACTACTACTACTACTACTACTACTACTACTACTACTACTACTACTACTACTACTACTACTACTACTACTACTACTACTACAACTACTACTACTACTACTACTTCTACTACTACTACTACTACTACTACTACTACTACTACAACTACTACTACTACTACTACTTCTACTACTACTACTACTGCTACTACTACTACTACTACTACTACTACTACTTCTACTACCACCACTACTACCACTACTACCACTACTACCACTACTACTACTACTACTACTACTACTACTACTACTACTACTACTACTAGTAGTAGTGGTACAACTATAGTGAAAGTTGTCTATACAGACCACATAAGGGATCCAAGAAAGTTGGTCTGTATAGGCAGTTTCCTTTAGTACATGTTTCAAAATGTTTTTTTTTCTTCAAGGGAAACACTCAGTATGGTCGTCGCAGACAGGTGGTCACGCAGGTTTGCCCGTTATATCGCTACTACCACTAATACTATACTTATACCAAAGTTATAACAAAATCGCAGGGGATTTCAAGAAATAAACTTCAGGGCAATTCAAATACTCTTTTGTATTCGAGACCGAAATCGTGTAGGATTATGTAACATTTTTTATAGCACATTTTAACAGGCGAGTATTGAAATGGCCTTTGGTTGTTGATTCATCTTTATAGTTTGTGTAAAGTAGTTGCAATGGTATTTAAAATAAAATGGCCTTTATCTTTTCATGCACAGGTAGTTTTCTCTGAACCGACCCATTACATTTTAATCTTGGTAATTATTTGCTCACTGCAGAACGTAAAAAGGAAACATGAAAGGCCGAAAGATAAAGAGAGCACAAAAAGGGGGAAACTCTTGGTGTTGAATGAAAGCCGATCTCCTCATGGAAGAGGTAATTAGTGCGTTTGCGAGGCAACGCACAAGGCCATTTTCAATGTTCTAATGGGTAAGTCATGATCTCAGCCGAAAGAAGGGAAAAAAGAGGGAGGGGAGCAGACTTAATGGCATTGGATAACAAAAAAAAAATCAAGAAGGAAAATGAGAGGGAAACTGGTGGAGAGAGAGAAAGAGAGAGAGAGAGAGAGAGAGAGAGAGAGAGAGAGAGATAGAGAGAGAGAGGGGGTGGGGGGGGGAGGAGAAGATGGCGACAGAGAGGGAAAAGTTTGAGAGCCATATTTTAAAATCTAGAAAGAGAGACAGAGACAGAGAGGTAGAAAGACAGAGAGAGGGAGAGAGAGGGGGAGAGAGAGGGAGAGAGAGAGGGAGAGAGAGGGAGAGAGAGGGAGAGAGACAAAGAGAGGGAGAGAGAACGAGAGACAGAGAGAGGAAGAGAGACAGAGAGAGGAGAAACAGATAGACAGAGAGAGAGGGACAGACATAGAGAGGAGAGACAGGTAGACAGAGAGGGAGACAGAGAGAGAGAGAGAGAGAGAGGGGGGGGGAAGAGAGAGAGAGAGAGAGAGAGAGAAAGAGGAAGAGAGAGAGAGAGAGAGACCATGGACCTGACAGACAGACAGATCGAGAGGAATGTTTTCAACCGCGGTGATGACCGAGTCCAGGATAAAAAACAATGATAGGTCAGCTTTTGCCGCATCAATTCGCCAATCTCGATGGCGCCTATGTTAACTCCCGACGATCGTATACCACATCAACCACGAACAGGTGAAAACGAACTCGCCAACGCACTGATTACGTCTACCATGAAGAGATTGGTTTTCATTCGATACCAGAGCTCTCCTTTTTGCGACCTCTTTATCTCCCTGCCTTTGAACTCTCTCTTTTTTCAATGTTCTGCAGTGAGCAATTAATGATTCAAATTAAGCTGCAATAAGCCAGTTCCGAGATACTATCTGTGCATGGGTATATAAAGGCCATTTCAAACACGATTGCAACTCTTTGCAACAAAATCAACCTTAGGCAATTTTAATACTCGTGTGTGTCCCCTTTTTAAATGTGCGAACATGACAACGAGATATTACGTAATCAGACCTTAATTTTCAATGTGACATACAATATGGTATTGAAATTGCCCTTGGGTTGAGTTCTCGAAAATAGTTACGATCTTTTTTTTTAATGAAAACAAAACCATAAATGCCCTTCTTCAATCATGCACTATAGACATATTATTTTCAAGAAGGCACAAAAATGGTATTGATGAACAACCTATACTACTTTTAATAGCAATGATTATTCTCAAATGTGCAAAGTGCGTCTTCTCCATATCTAAAAGATCTGTGGATATTGAGGATTATGTGTACATGTACATGTGCTATCACCCAATTGATGTACTTTGTAATTATAAACGTATAATGCGCCTCAAAAAAATTGAAAAACTTAAAGAATAAGAAAGCGCAATTTTTATGAATTATGGTGCGTGAAGGAAAATTAAGACAACCTAAAAATAATAAGGTCAGTTTAATACGCAAAGGACAATAACTGTCTACGGAGAACTTCAATTACTTGTTATTAAGATTGTTTGTGTTAAAGTAGATGTGTTATACTGGCTCCGAACAGACAATGATAGAATTCAGAAACAATATACTTCCATACTACCGAAGAATTCGGTAATAACTTGCAAAGAAAATTGGGTACTGTAGTTTATCAATAATATTTTTATCATCATAATCACAGCTATTATTCCAGTAGCGTAAGAATTTCCACTTATATTGACGTTATCATCATAGTAATTGTCATCAAACGTATAGAGATTATTATTGATATTGCTTTCGAATTATTCATAGTCCTAAATATTTGAATACATTATCCGTTTTATATAAATTGACGGATGAGGTTATGATAATCACACATAAGGGATTTATCTTTACTCTGTGAGTTTGTGAAGATTGCGAATATCATCTATCATAATAGAATCAGCCATTTTCAATTACCGCGAGAGACTTTACCAAATCTACAAGCACAGTTAGAAAAGAACAAGATCAACATGTGTCTAAGCTTTCGAAGTCAAACTATACTTCAACAAAAGAATTGTCTTTTCTCTTATTTTCCCTTTTCCGCCCTATTTGTTTTACCTCTTCCGTATTTTCCTTTCTATCTGAAGAAAGACTCTCTAATTTCAATAAGAACAGGATACGCGCTGTAATGGAAAACCGGTGAGGAGTAAAATGACGTTTCGATCGAGAAAGGAGACCTCAGTCTCCCCCCTGGTAATTACGAGGCAGGTGTTACTCGGGAACCTGTCGGGCCCTAAGAAGGGAGAAGAAGAAGAAGAAGAAGGACCCTCTCTTGTAAGCTCTTAAATTTCTTGGTGAGGTTAACGTTGTCTTTCGGAGGAAAAATAATTACCTTGGTAGATGTTATTAGCTTCATGTTTTGCCGTGCAATATTGCCTTCATAATTATCTGCACTTGTTTGTGCGTGCCTTGCGCCGATTCACTGGGTTAGTGACTTTTGAATGAATGCCAAGGTCGCAATGGACATGTGAATTTAGATTCTGCTGGTTCTGGTTATCATCGATTTGTGATGTAAACAATGTTCATGTTTTTCCTCTAAAATTATTTGCATACATCTGTTTTTATTTGCACATTTTGTTTAAAAACAAACTAATAGTGATCATGTTGCCCGAGGTAATTGAACCTTTCCCCTTATACATTCAAGAAAAAGATAAGACAATATCCTTTGAAATCATATCAGTACTTTCAAATGTTAATATGCAGTTATTTTAATTAATGCAAACTTATTACAGTGTCAACAATTTTTCCTTCCGAATCTGAATTTTGTTCATTGTCTTTTTTCATGTATTTCTGAATTTGTTCCGCTTTTAATTTGTTTTCGATTGCGCCACCTAAATTTCTGATTCTTCGTCTATTTCAAGCTCCATGTCGTCTGTCTTTTTCCATTTCCTCGTGGATTTTTGTGTGTGCAATGTTATTTCTAGTTTGCATATTACTGTGCATATTACTGTATTTTATCGAACCTTTTTTTTCAATAGTATTTTGTTTTTGTTTATGAAATTCAATATTGTTCTTATTGTTGCTGCTATTTTGAATGTGCCTTTTTAAAATCAATAGACCACTTTAGATTAAATCAAATTTAAATTTATAATAGATAAACTATCGTCCGTATTCTTCATCACGATGATGCCATCGTAGTCCCAAGATATCAATGAATATTGATGTTCACCTTTCGAAAACCACAGAAAGCAGCAACTGATTTAAGCCTATGTTGGTAATAAAGCTAATTTTAAACTGCTTTAGATATTTTTTTCCCAATACGATTAAGCGAATAACAAAAAAGGGAGAAAAAGGGTTCACTTTATTTTCTAGACCTTGCATTGTTTTTATCCAGTAGATTCTGAAGTGACACGGTTTTGCCTAATGCATTCAGTGTAAAAAGTAAATATCACGATAACCTTATTCACCTTGTTATCAATCGAGGCTAAATATAGCAGTTATGTCCTTTAAAACAAACCCTATATGAATTGAATACATCATTCTACATTAACAAAGGAAGCAAACTCATTTCCCCCTTAAGCCTCTCCTGGTCAATGTATTCCCCCTGGCGCCTGCCATATTTCTTTGAAATCCGGAAGAAACGATTAATATTTGTGCCATGGTCGATGATTACCAGTGGAGGTGCCAATCCGCCGCGACGGTTTGGTTTGCCCCGGCCTTCGAGTTCAATTTATGACGACCAAGATCATCTTTGTTTTCGTTCTCAATGTAAAGACTAGTAGCAGCGAGTGTAAGTCACGAAAACAAAAAGTCCAGATTCAATTTAAAATATCATTGCAATGAGAAGATATACATTGAGATTTAGTCAAACATATATTATTTATGATGAATGTTATTATCTTTGTTGTCCATGTGGATAAAGTTTAGTCGTTGCGATATACGGTAAGAGTCACGAAAAAAGAGCCCCAGTTTATATCCTAAATAATGATAATAATAATAGAAAAATACTTATCAAGCGCATAATAGATCGAAAATTTCTCTCTGCGCTTTACACCTATAAACAATTTGAATATATATATATATATATACAACATGATAAATAACAAAGTATAAATGTATGTTTAAAATGACGTTGCAATTATTAGATATAGGCCTACATGTAGATGTAGACTGAAAAATATTATTTATGATGATCATTATTATAAACGTTAACAATGTGTGTAAATATCATTCTTGGTGATAAACAGTGTGAGTCACAGAAAAAGGAATTCCAGATTTAACCCTAAAAATGAAACATCCTTGCAAGCAGTAAATAATTCAATTTTGTCAAAGATGCTCATATTATTATAGCCTATCATTTTTCATAAGTTTGACGCTTTGATCAACAACATTTATATAGTTTAGAGTAAAACAGCAGAATGTTCCTAATTCATGTCAAATCTGCCTCTGCCCTGGGTTTTCTCTAGACGTATGGTCAACACAAAGTTTATCCTAAATTGTGTTGAACCAAGATAAGGAAATGGCATACATATTGATAAAAAAACACCCTCTATCGAACTTTCTTATCTCCATACTTTACGACATTTATTATTATCCAGAAGCGGGCTTCTTCTCTCTCATTCAACTTGTGACGTGTCTTTTATTTTGTATTATCATTTTTTATCAATATTAACGAAGCACCTTAACAAATTATACCTTTAAGACTAAAATTTCTTTCGGTAGACAACGGGATAATTTCAAAATGTATGTACCACAATAAATTCTGAGCGGTATTAACTTTAATATAACGACAATGAAAGTTTCCAAATCTTCGTGATTTCAAATCAATGACTTTACCTTGAAGCTCCTGACCAAATTGCTATCTCCTAAACAAAGGTCCAAAAGACACATCTGGCGAGCCTTGCACTTTGGATCAAAAAGAAAATTACAAGGCGGAGATTAATTTCAATTTCATACCCGGACTCGTATCGTTTAGATATCCCCTGAGACGTACTAACGCCCCCACCGTCTATCCCCTGTTGAGTTATCAATATGGCTACCTATATCACGAGCTGTAAATGGTTTCCGTTTTTTCTTCTTCACTTCCAGAGGTTTTATTTCCCAAGGGGCCAATGAGCTTCCTCCATTCAAATGCTTATGATTTTCATGGTATGTGAGTATAATCGTGATGATAGAACAAGTGGTATGAAGGCATACAAGTCATGTCGAATGTAACGTTGATAATCCTGATCAAAGTATGTGGTTATTTTAATAATTATTAAAAAGAATTTACAAAATGTTCAAAAGTAATCACTAAAGAAATGGGAGAGAAAAAGATGAGAAAAGGAGCGAGGGAGGTACAAGGATAAATTAAAAAAAGAGATAGATATAGGGCTGGGCGAGATACAGAGAGAGAGAGAGAGAGAGAGAGGGGGGGGGGGGGGGGAGGGAGAGGGAGGGAGAGAGAGAGAGAGAGAGAGAAAGAGAGAGAGAGAGAGAGAGTACATTGTACATATATACAACGGGAGAAAGAGAGAGGGATAGATATATAGAGATGAAAAGAAAGAGAGAGAGAGAGAAAGAGAGATGCGGAATTAATATTAGCTCTCTATATATTAGATCAACATTATAATGTGAAATGTAGAAAGAGTTTTTTTTCTCATAACGATTTCAATTTAAACGCCATACTTCCTCTGTTTTATTATCACAGATACACATAACGTTATCTCGTTTGCCATTGGTTGTTTTGCGTTGGTCACGTGCACGGTGTACGGCGTCCCAGCCACAGGGGATGAACGACGTTTGCTAAGACGCGTGTGTCGGCTTAATTAAACGACTTCTTGACCGCAAGTTGAAAAGTTCTGTAACCCGTGACGCCGGGGTGAGCTTTCAAGGAATTTGGTGTGCTTAAGGTGAGCCAGGTCATGAATTTTAGTTTATATACCTGCTTTATTTGGGTTAAAATATACAATAACCTTTCATTTAAGTTGGAAGCAGAGAGGGAGCGTGAGAAAAGGGGGTGGGGTGGATAGATAAGAGAAAAAAGTATCGATGAAATTGCATGAGAAAGGAAAACGCAAGATACGTAATGAGTTAGAGTGGGAGATTGGATTAAAACAAAGTTAGATTGATAGAGAAGACAGAAAGAGAAAGAGAGAGAGAGAAAGAGAGAGAAAGAGAGAGAGAGAGAGAGAAAGAGACAGATAGAGAGAGAAAGAGAGGGACGTCATGAGTTAGAGTGGGAGATCGGATACAAAAAGTTAGATTGATAGAGAAGACAGAGAAAGAGAGAGAGAGAGAGAGAGAGAGAGAGAGAGAGAGAGCGAGAGAGAGAGAGAGAGAGAGAGAGAGGGGGGAGGCGGACATGTTTGATGAAATACTAAGCTCAGTATTTTTCTCCTATATCTTCGCCATCAAAACAAATAACATTCACTGTTACAATTGAATGTTATTACATGTTGGCAACAAAGGAAATAAGTTTGGAATGCGCAGTCAGATACATGCGGTGATTGAAGTTTAATTAAAAGCACAGATCAGGCTTCTAACTCTCAAACATGTAACTGTTTGCTGCTAACATCATTTTAAACCATCCGTTACATGAAGTCATCATTAAACTATTAACATCTGCGTGGTCATCACCGTACTCATCATTTATTTTCAAGAAAGTCATTGTCAGAGGCATCTCGACCAATACGTCGGCCGCATTTTGGAAATAAACCATCTCGTGGTATTCCTCCATGATACCCCTATTGGCCACTGCAACAACAAACAGGCGATCTGTCAATCAAGCATCAAGCCTTCATCCGGAAGAAATACCATGTTTTCATTCCAGCTCAATCCCATCATGCAGCGCTCCTTCATCAACCCAACTCCCCAAAACTCTCGAGACCGCGCCAGTTCCTCTCTCATCCTGTTAGCCGCATCACCCAAATCGCTTTATCCGTCCTCCGTCTTCGCTCCAGAATTCTTTATTTTTCTTCCCTATCAACCCACCTGTCACTATAAAGGGCTGACCGTGGTCTCCGCGACAATCCAAAGCAAAACTACCCTCCTCCCCGGGAAGAAAATAAAAAAGAAGTCAAGTGTTAAAATAAGAATTGGAAAGGAGAAGAAAAAAAATCGAATTCTCCCGCTCACTTGTGGCCTTTATCTGCTTATTGGCTATCCCAACCCGTGCGTGCCGTCATTTTTCGCTGGGATAGCTAAAGCTTCAAAGTCAATAAGAAAATCCTATTGCCTGATGCTCCCCGTGGGACGCAGCGAATCGATAAAAGTCCCAGGCTCCGGGACTGCTTCACATGTAAATAAATTACTTGATTGGATTGTGGTAACTTGCATTACAGTCTTCGCAATGATTAGCTTTTCATTGAATCGAAATCAGCTTTTACAGTGATTTGCGCGCGCATTGCAGTGCATAATTACTTTTAAGGGATACGAGGCGTTTTCTTTCTCAAGCGAACACGGGTAAATTTAACAATAAATAAGGCGTCAAGTATTTAATGCATTCTGAGCCTTTGTTCAAATAGCAGTTCCATGACAGAATGTAACAAATCTTGCTCGGGGTGGAAACTGATTATGATATGATAAAGTTAATGTTCTTAATTCATTTATATTTGGATGATTTACAACAAGCCTCAGACAGTTGAATCGACTGCTTGACAATAACTTGACTGCAACTTCTGATACAAAATGACGCCAGATGCGACTTATTTTGATACCAGTTCAATCGTACGGACTTCGTTTTAAAAGAAAATAGACTTACACCACATAGCTAGAATGATTAACATTCAGGTGAAAATCATATTAAGTATATAAACTAAAATATAGAAATATAGAAAAGTGAAGTTTATATGTAAAGGCCCGGTCACACAGAGGGGACGCATGGGGGACGCACGGCCGGCGCATGGAAAATTTGCAATTTTGGCCAGTGCGTTGTCGTGCGCCCAACTTTTGTCGAAGCTATACAGCTAGCTGACACCAAATGCATAGCGCGCTGGACGCATACAGGGCGTATACAGGGCGCACACAGGGCGCACACAGGGCGCACACAGAGCGCATATGAAAACAACTTCCACGAATGCACAGCGTGTTGCTAGCGCGCTGGACGAATGGTCCACGCATGCACCGCGTTCTACGACGCACGGCCAGCGCATTGGAAATCTGAAAAGAACGTGTGCCTAACTTTTGTCATAATTTTGGAAAAGCTAGCGAGCTGACACAAAATGCACGGCGTGTAGCTAGCGCGCTGTGCGTATACAGGGCGTGTGCTCCGCGTTTGTCTGGCGCTGGTCTAGCGCGCTCCACGCATGTCTGGCGCTGGTCTAGCGCGCTCCGTCGCATGTCTGGCGTGCCTTTGGCGTGTATATTCATGCGTCGAGCTCGGCGCACGTTTTTGAGCATGCTCAAAAAATCCCGACGCACACAGCGAATGACGACGCATGCATAGCGCTGGTCCAGCTTTGGTCCAGCGCGCTCGACGAACGAGTAACGAATGATGACGCACGCCTAGCGAACGACAACGCACTGGCCCAAATTGCAAATTTCCAATGCGCTGGCCGTGCGTTCCCCATGCGTCCTCCCTGTGTGACCGGGCCTTTAGGTAGCAAGTAAATCAAAAGCATTATTGTTCACCGTAAAAACAAAAATCTCATTATATTTGATTACATGACATTAGTTCTAGCTATATTCCATTCCTATATTTTGAAACCTGGAGCGCCGTTAGTCATACGTTACCAATTTGTTGATTTTTATGTAAAAAAAAACGTAATTGCATTAGAATAAATGGCCATAAAAATTCAAATAAAATGATAAAATTAGTAAAGCTATTTCCCTCCTCAATGAATTCTTCCTGCGGCAGAACGGAATTGTATTTATTTCTCTTTGTATATATTTGTTTAAAATACAATACATATTACGCAGTTTGGATTGTCCATTTATTATTGCAATCTATATTTTGCAGAAAGAAAAAAAATGAAACATTCATCTTATCAATTCCACTAGCTCGTTTGGGTGTATTCAACTTTTCAGAGGTAACTGTTTCTGATTGCGTTATTAAATCAAATTATGCCAACATAAAATGGGCAAAAGAGTCCTTTCTGTAAGTTTAAATGAAAATAGTCTGTGTCCTACATCAATATCTTAATACTAATATACAAATCTGTGGCTCACGAAACATGTGTGTATGTGTTGAATTGGGTTTTTACAGACGTGCATCAATCATATATGATTATATACGTCTGGGGACCGACGTTTAACGTCACCATCCGAAAGACGTGACTCTGTTTCGAACCGGGTCGCCTGAGCCATTTTGTAGGCGAAGACAGAAAGCTGACCAAGTGAACGCGCCGCTATCCCTATGCTTTGCTATACCAATCTTATACCTGTTACACGAGATGTAATTTCGATTGGGTTTATACACCAGAGCTAATCAAGGCTGGAAAGATAACTACTACACATCAGGCGCGTAGCCACGGGGGGGGGGGGGGGGGGGGGGGGGGGGGGCACGGGGGGGCACGTGCCCCCCCTAAAATTTCCAGGATCGGTTGAAATTTTGTAGACCCCTTTTTTTGACCTCGATCGATTACATGTATGTGCCCCCCAAACATCAAACTCTGGCTACGCGCCTGCTACACATAGCAGTAACAGCATAGTTTGCACTGTTCTCACTTTGTATTCATTGTCACATTTCGAGTTTAAAAAGCCGTAGCAGCTGCAAACGCAGTTCCTCTTGATGCTAGGTCAGGTCACTGACGCCTCTTGTGCAACAAGTATCAGGTAATTTTTCAGATATGAAGTGGGCGGTATATAGGCTAAGAGAGCCATGAACTGTTTGCGCAACACAACTCCTTCGTTGAACGACGCAGAGCGGAGGTGAACGCCAAAATGTGACCAAACATGCGGCCCCCCTTTCTTGTTTTCAAACAAACCGGGTCAGAGTAACATTTGAGATGCCCTGGTCGCCCCTAGGCCTATCCCCTAGCGATGGGAGGGAAGGGAAATACAGATAAGTCAATACAAAGAGAGAAAAGAGAGAAAAGAAAAACATGCCTTGATTTAAACGAAGGGAATGACGTAAAGTATCCCGTGCTCTGTAAAACAATTTGTTCATTGGAAAATAAATGTGAAATGGGGGTGGGGAGGGTAGATAAAGCTACCAATGTGATAGAGGAAGAGAGAGGGAGAGAGAGAGAGAGAGAGAGAGAGAGAGAGAGAGAGAGAGGGGGGTGGGTGGGTGTGGGTGTGTGTATAACTTGAAATTGATGGAAATTGGGGATACCATGATATAGATTGTTTAAATTTCACCTTACAAAACTCGAATTTAGAAGACGTTCTACGATATATATGATCCGACTACAATAATTGCTCCACCGTAAGTATCCTAACAAGCTCGGAAACCTTAAAGGGCAAGCCAACCCTTGTGACAAATTCATTTGTCTGAAAATAGACAAATGACATAAACAGAATGGTGAAGGATTGAAATAAAAGGGATTTAAGTTAAGAGAGTTATGAATGTTAGAAATTATATTGTGAGATAACGAATTGAGCTATGCGAATCTTATATTGGCAAGTTTGTCGGTGGATTGTGACGATTCAAGGACATCTCTCCCGAGTGTCGGGTTCTAAAATATAATCAATTACTGTTTTTATTCCCCTTCTTCCTCGAGGCACCACTCAAAATATGTTATGGATAGCATATTATTAAAGGTTCTTTGAAAAGAAGAGACCCTCCCGAGTCATACACTTTTTAAGAAGACAAAAACGCCAAACATTTTGATTAGCTTGTATGTTGGAACAAAAAGGAAAGTTGCCAGGTCCTACATCAAAATGACGATACGGATTCAGCCAATTTGATGTAACCAAACATGTAGTGATTACTACTTTTAAAAATTCATAACATTCCAATTTCATGTCCAATTTACCAATGAACTTCTCTGATTTTCTGCTTTATATTAGATTATTACTTGTTGGTATTAAAGTTGGATTACGTTTTTATCGTATACGAAACGCTGTTATGGATTTGAAACATGGAGTACAAATTACACACTGAAACAGGCTTCTGATACATTTTAATTTCAAAGAGCATTTTTCTCAAAATATCAGTATCAATTTAATTCATAATTCAAAAAAGAAAATCTAGATTTATTTAAAATCATTACTCCAGAAATTAATCACATGCTTGAATTTAAGCCCCTCACTCCCCCAAAACAAATTCAAAATAGGCCTATATTTTAAACGAGCCTCCACATAATGACCCGAACCCCATATTTGATAAATAGCCTCGTTGGATATTTTCCTTTTCTTCCGTGATCATCCATGATCATCGTCAGATTTATTGTTTAGCTTTATAATGATACAATTTATCATGGTGGCTTAATATATAGCGCTCAAAAGTCACGTCCGTCACGTTGTGACGCTCTTGGCGCTGCCCCGATTATTACTTATTATCATTTATGAATATGTCATAGACTTAACTGCATTTTCATGATTTTTGCTATACTATTTCACCGAAATAGAGAAAAGCTTGGACCTTTTTTTAGATCTGAATGTAGCGGGTAGATCTCTTAATTTCATTTGAAAGGCAGTGAGAGGAATGGAAAACCTTGACGGATAGATTTCACATCACGATTCGGTGTGTCAACTCTCGCTGTTTGTCGTCCTGTTTGATGTTGCTTGAAGCGACAATCATACCAAAGAGGCGCAGGAGGGACCCATTGTCAAACAAAGTACCCCGGTGGTGGTGTAGCTTCAGGGGGCAAGGGGGCAAGGGGCTCGCCCTATCGAGAGACGAAGACAAAAGAAGAAAAAGAGAGAAAGAAGTGGGGAAGAAAGGAAAAGGAAATGACTTGAAATTAACCTCCTCCTATATCCCCATCATTCTATTGCCTTGCTTGCTCTCATTTATTATACCTACTATCCTACTTCCCGATGACCCCCCCCCCCGACCCCCACGACAGTGCCCCCCCCCCCCCCCAGTGGATGAACCCACTCTATTCCTCTGTGAGTGTCACTTACTTTGACTATATTACGTGCAATAAATATATTCTCCTCCCTTTTACCCCTTTAGATCTGGTCACAGTGGTCATATAGAATGCATCATTCGGAAAAATCATCTTTCACATTATGCATATTTTCAATGACAGAGGGAGAACAGGAAATAGATATTAAGATAATTAGATAGAGAGAGAGAGAGAGAGAGAGAGAGAGACAGACAGACAGACAGAGACAGAGACAGAGACAGAGAGAGAGAGAGAGAGAAAGAAGAGAGAGAGAGAGAGAAATCCGATTATGTCGAAGGAGGATTAAATGAATTCATTCTCAATTATATACTTGCATCATAAATATATAATGTACAGATCTGCAGGTGAATCGATATTTAGATAACATATAATTTAAAAGAAATAGAATGAGAAAAGGCCCAAAATAAAGCAAACCCATACACGAATCGAAGAAATTCTATACAAGTTCAAGAGTGTTGGAGAAGGAAAGAAGGAGGTGAGGTTATAATATGTGTTCATAATTTAGTATCACAACGTAATCGTATATAATATATATTTGTTTAATTGAGAGAACGTTCAATGCAACAATGATGTCATTGCTGGGAATGTCTTAAATATGTCGTCGTTGTAACGCTGTTTTACTTCAGGAACTGGACTCGAGGCCCTTTTGATGCTGATGCTGATGATGTTGTTATTGATGATGGTGATAATTATCATTATCGTTATAACCACCACTATCATCATCGTCATCATCATGAGCATCATCATCATTTATTAAAGTGGCTAGCCCTTTTACTCGAGTTTTAGAGGGCTTGGTGACAGTGAAATGATTTCCCAATTTGAGTGCTCTTTCAAAAGAGGTTTTTTGTTGTAATAATGCCTATCCGTCTAGTATCATCCTCGTAATAGCAGAGTATGAATACAGAGTAATAGAATATGTAAAGAGCACTTTCATAAACCAAAACGTCCCCGCAGAAAAAAAGAAAAAGAAAAAGCATGAAAGTCGAAAAAAATGATACAGGAAATGGTAAAATAGAGCTACTTAGAAACATTAACACCTGTCAGTGTGCGATGTGCATCCGCGAGCCAGGGAGGGTGTGCGTTTTTCGTGTGTTCAAGAGTGGACTATTCCACGAAAAGGGCCTTATCTGTTTCAAACAAAACCAGATCATATTCCTGTTGATGTCACTGATTAGTTTGGCTTCTTTAAACTGCAATCAAACCTGCCTTTAGTGGCCACCTCTCCATAAAGGCCACCTCTCTATAGTGGCCACCCACATTCCATCCCTCTAGAAGGAAATGTGTGCAAGGAACCTCTCTATAAAGATCACCTGCCAACAGTGGACACATTTTTGATGGTCTTAATAAACAGGTTTGACTGCATTTCAACCCGAACTGTTTCCAATTCCAAATTGACAGTGTGACTGGCGGTTACGGTAGTCCTTTGTTTATACGGCCAACTTTCTCTTCGCCCTGTCTCTTTCAACCGTGCTTACACATACCAAGCAAAGTTGGGAGGATAAATGCTTGCTTAGAACCTAATGCATCAAACCGCCCGGAGAGAAGGTTTCTGAGACCACTCGATCTCCATCTTTAACTTAAGTTTTTGTATGACCAGGAGTGAGAGCGTTCCCATGACAACGATCTAAATCTTCTGGCACCAGATGTGTGCTTTGGTTTCTTGTCAATGTTACATACTACTGAAGGGCATGTGATCCTGTTATGATGGCCATAACATTATAATATATGTATATCTCTCTTTTTGTATCTCTTACTCCTCTGTGTCTATCTATCTATCTTTCTAGCTAATCCCAAACACTCTCTCTGCCTCCCACGCACCCACCCCCCTCTCTTCCTCCCTCCGTGCCCTCCCCCATCTCTCTGAATACATACATGGATGTTTTAGTGGTGGTTAATGTTTTAGTAGTGGTTATTTTACCTGACTGCTAAGAAAGCATTACTGCTTGTTAGTAAGCGACCAGGGGGTGTTTCACAAAGATCCTAAGTCGAACTTAAATCTAAGTTCGATTAAACAATTATGGAGAGCCATTCGTAGTCTTAAATAAAATATATTCAAAAGCAAAAGTACAAGAATTTTAGACTTTTTACATATTCCACATCAAGAACATGAAATCTCCTTGATAATAGAAACCATGAATAATTTGATTCAACATTTTATGCCTTTTAAAATAACTTTTACAAAATATATTTTAGAGATGCTAACGGCTTTTCATAATTCTTATGTCCAACTTAGGATCTTTGTGAAACCCCCCTCCCCTGTATGATGTACATTGTATTAACATCTACCTGCATCCTTCTAGAACGGCAAAAAATGATTGGAGCCCGATCTGAAGCGGACAAGGGATCGGTATGGCATTTATCATCCATCACCCAAGTTCTCATGATTTGATTCGATGAATAAGGAAATACTTCCCTAATAAATTGTATTTACCTCTGATCACAATCTTTTTGTCTGAGCTGTGTCGTAAATTAACCATCAACATCAACATTCGTCTACCTGTCTGCTGACGCTCTTATCCTCGGAGCCCAAATTGTTTAATCTAATTGTCTATCAATTTTAGACTCTCTCGTCCTCTCTTTAACTCCTCTCTCGGAAGTAACGCAACCTAGCATTAGTATCAACGTCCGTCTAACATGTCTCAATTTCTATTAAATATTCAATTGATCCTATGCAGTGATTCTTCACGCTTTAAAAGTGATCCGATCTCATTTCCTCCCTTTACATTTCCCCCTTTTCAACACCTTCGGTTCAGTTTTGTTGCGTATTAGTGGCTGAAGCTGACTCGTGAAGTATTTGTAAACATTATACGATGATGATTTCACTGACCGTTTCTGCTTTTCCGCATCTTACATTCATGCTTCGCTTACTCCTGTTTCCATGCCGATTTTCTCTATGCCTGAGAGATTTGATGAGTAAGCTCAAGAATATATTTAGGATGGACATTTAAAGATAGTGTTTGGTACCGGTCATTCATGTGTAGGCTTATATTGTGAAAGAAAATGCCCGGAACTGTATGACCCTCCCCCCCCCCCCCCAAAAAAAAAAGAAGAAAAAAAAGAAGGAGAATACTATGAGGTTTCGGAACCCTCAAAATCATAATTAGTTGTCCTTATTATCCTTATAAAAAAAGACATCCGGTGAAAAGCACTACACACTAAAATGTGTATATGGGACCATACACAAATAAGGCATTAACAACTTGTAATCACGGAATATGATTTTTCACAATGGCATAACAAGAACACTTTCACCTTCGCTAGAACACAGTCTACTCTTCAATATCAACTATGAGGCAATATTAAAACGTCTCACTGCTCTATAAACAACTTGCGGACATCGTTGAAATGATTTTCCAAATGCTATTGTTTCATTGTGGCCCAAGGGAATACACGTTCTTGTCCACGACCCTCCAAGAAAGGTAAATAGACGCTGTGTATTATCTGCCGCAGCCAATAACCGATGCTAAATGAAGAAAATACAATATCATTACTGTGGTGATCAACGAGTCGTCTTCATGAACAATATTCCTATACCTCTGAAAAACGTTGGTTGTACAAAACATGAATGAAATATTGTTGCCATGAATCATGCCGTCTGTCGTTTTGCTTTGCATTTTGTTTTCGCAATATATCGGTAATTCAACGCGACCTTTTCCTTTGATCTAGGTACATGTAGTTGGTCAATGCGGATGGAGGTTGAGGAAAGGAGCGGAAATACCACTCAACAACGTGCATGTTGTATTTCCTTTTCTCTTAGCTCAGATTCAGCTTACAAAGCAATTACGATAAATAGATTAATAGATAGACGAATTGATAAATTGGTGGTCGAACAGACGGACAGAAAGACAATACATACATATATGTGTTTCATTTTCATCTATACATCTGCTAGTGCTGGAATTGAAAACGAAAACGTCCCCTTTCCAATTAAAAAAGGACGAGTTCAATTTGTTAAAAAAAAATCGAGCAGTTGTGCCGAAACAACATCACTCACCGTGATTGATTGATCAATAGGCTTAGCTCCTTATCAAAGTATTTAAAGTCGATCTTAGTCTTTGTGAAACACTATCAAAGAGTACCATATGAAAAACCCATAAAATGAAAAGCTTTATATAAACCAAAAGCTTTACGATGGGGCGGGCGGCGGCGGGTTGTGGCGGTTGCAGCTCTCCCCTCTCCCCGCCCTAAAATTTGAAATATGCCTATCAACATTATTATCAGCTTACGTTCAGGCAGCGAATTCGATGTGCGAGTTTGCAAGTCTGTTCTATCTCTTAAATTATCTGATTTTTTACAGATAATTATATACAATTTTTACCATATTAAATTGTTTTTCGGCTTATTCGCAAAGTTCTTAACCTGGAACATTTGATAGTAAGGCAAAAGGTGTAAGCCCCCTTGCGAAAATTGTGCCCGTAAACCGGTATGATCCTGGGGAAATCTAAAAAATCTTATACCGTATGTTACCTAGTTCGCAGCACTGGCGTACCTATGGGGGGGGCAGGGGGGGCAGAGTGCCCCCCCTGACGGGCTCCAGGGGAAAAAAAGAAAAAGGGGAAAGAAAAGAAAAAAAAGGAAAAGAAAGAAAAAGAAAAAAAGAAAAGGGAAGAAAAAAAGGAAAGAAAGAGAAAAAAGGAAAAAAAGGAAAAGGAAAGAAAAAAGGAAGAAGAAGAGAAAAGGAAGAAAAAGGGAAAAGAAAAGGAAAGGAAAAAAATGGGGAAATTAAAAAAAAAAGACCATGGCCGTACGCACCAGGGGGGGGGGGGGGCAGTTGACCCCAGATATTTTGAAAACGTACAGTTTTTTTTCCTGAAAATGTAGTGTAGGCCTATACCAAATCCTTCAATTCTACTTTTGAAAATGCAAAAGTACCCTCATGACCAGTTCGACCTGCAACCATGGCAACAATAACACACAGTGTATGTACCAAATGTTACTAAAAGAGAGTTCATTTTTCTCGCTCGCTACACTTGCTCGCGAATAAAATGAATAGATATTGCTTTGGAAACAATTGTGCCCACCCTTGACCTGCAACAATATCATTAAAAATGGAAGAGTTTTTTTCGCCCTCTCGACCAAAAAGGAATTGAATCGCGTTAAACGCGATTGCGTCCATTCTGACCTGCACCAATAAAAACTAGTTTATTTATTAATTTCTATTAAAAGAGAATTTTTTTTTTGCTTGCTCGCTATGCTCGCTCGCCAAAATGGAATTGACACCGCTAACGTGCCCGCCCCAACCTGCAACAACCAGTTAATAATTATGTACCAAACGTTATTCAAAGAAGTTTTGGTGTGCTCGTGCTCGCCAAAACGGAATTAACATCACCTTAGACATCATTGTGTAAGCCCTGCCCTGCAACAAAAAAATCTAAAATTTATGAACCAATTATCATTACAAAAATTTTGCTCGCTCGCTACGCTCGCTCGCCAAAATAGAAATAACACCGATTTTAATAATCACGTCCCTGACATGGAACAATGAACCCAAGTTTATGTACCATATTTTCCCTATAAAAGAGAAGTGATTTTTTTGCTCACTCGCTACGCTCGCTCGCCAAAATAGAAATAACACCGCTTTTAATAATCACGTCCCTGACATGGAACAATGAACCCAAGTTTATGTACCATATTTTCCCTATAAAAGAGAAGTGATTTTTTTGCTCGCTCGCTCGCCAAAATAGAAATAACACCGCTTTTAATAATCACGTCCCTGACATGGAACAATGAACCCAAGTTTATGTACCATATTTTCCCTATAAAAGAGAAGTGATTTTTTTGCTAACTCGCTAGGCTCGCTCGCCAAAATAGAAATAACACCGCTTTTAATAATCACGTCCCTGACATGGAACAATGAACCCTAGTTTATGTACCATATTTTCCCTATAAAAGAGAAGTGATTTTTTTGCTCGCTCGCTACGCTCGCTCGCCAAAATAGAAATAACACCGCTTTTAATAATCACGTCCCTGACATGGAACAATGAACCCAAGTTTATGTACCATATTTTCCCTACAAAAGAGAAGTGATTTTTTTGCTCGCTCGCTACGCTCGCTCGCCAAAATAGAAATAACACCGCTTTTAATAATCACGTCCCTGACATGGAACAATGAACTTAAGTTGTATGTACCATATTTTCCCTATAAACGAGAAGTGATTTTTTTTCGCTAGCTCGTGGAATTATGTGCCCACCACTAACCTGCTACAATATCATTAAAAAGAGAAATGTAGGGGGTTGCCTGCCCGCCAAAATGGGATTGACATTGCCTTAAACACGATTGTGCCCGCCCCCGACCTGCAACAATGAAACAAATTTTATATAGCAATTCATTGAGAGAAAGATGTATTTAGGCTCGCTAGCTAAAATGGGTATGAAATCACCCTAAACACAATATTGTTCCCGCGCCCTGCATGGGACAATTGAACCAAGTTTAAGTGGCAATTATTAAAAAAGGAGTGATTTTTTTCTTGCTCGCTACGCTCGTTTGCAAAAAAATGAAATTAACGTCGCTAACAAGTGAATGTTCCCACCCCAACTTGCAACAATACCAGTTTATATACCAGGAGTCGGGCTAACTCGGACCAGGGGACAACTCGGCCCAGGTACAAAACTGACGGTCAGTTTTTGCATGTTTAGGTTTGGGGTTAGGTTTAGTGTTAGGGTTAGGGTTAGGGTTAGGGTTAGAGTTAGGGTTAGAGTTAGGGTAAAATGACAAAAAATGACCGTTTTTGCAGCTGGGCCGAGTTGTCCCCTGGTCCGAGTTAGCCCGGATCCATATACCAAACGTTACTTAAAGATTTTTTTTTGCTCGCTCGCTCGCCAGAAGTGAAAATTAGCATCGCCTTTTTTGTTTGTTTCGGTCGCTTGCCCCCCCTGACGGAGTACCCCAGGTACGCCACTGGTTCGCAGTGAACCAACCCTTGTCGCGGTACGTAACTGGCACTGTGTGTGTGTGCGTTTGTGTGTGAGAGAGAGATTTTCAAATGTCACCATCCGTAAGATGTGACTCAGTTACGAACATGCGTCCTCTACTGAATCAGTTTGTATCTTTCAATTTTAGCTGGATTACAGGCGCACGCCACAACGCCCACTGTAGCCAAGATTCTGTTTTATACAGTCAGAGACCGACGCGTCTTAGCTCTGCTCAAGGCTTTATGATTGTGGTAGAGTGTCAAATTAGAGTCTGTGCTTTTAGACTATAAAACTATGCTACATACCTCACCTTTGTGGCGTGCGCCTGTAATCCAGCTAACAATGGAAGTTACAAACTAATTCAGCCGAGCACGAAGGTTCGAAACTAAGTCACGTCTTTCGGATGATGACGTGCCTCAGTCACACCTTTGCGTAGTTGGCTTGCGTATTGCTGCGTATTTATGGCAAACCGTTTTAACATTTATTCCTATTTCTTGATATCAATAATTCGATTTTCTGATTTCAAAAATTCTTTTTTAATATCAAGAATTTAATTTGTGATAACAAGAAATATGAATAAATGTTAAAACGGTTTGCCATAAATACGCAGCAATACGCAAGCCAACTACGCAAAGGTGTGACTGAGGCAATAGGGACTTTTAGATACGCACGAAGACAATAGGTCTATGCTACGATCGACGTCCTAATAATGCACTGCCTTGAATGGACGTCACACGTTTCAGTCCACTCAAATCTAAAAGTCCCTATTAAGGTCGGTCCACAGACGTAAACAATAGGGACTTTTAGATTCGCACGAAGACAATGGGGATTGCTACGATCGACGTTCTTTTAATGCACTGCCTTGAATGGACCTCACACGTATCAGTCCACGCAAATCTAAACGTCCCTAATCATATCTGATTGATGCACGTCTGTAAAAAAACAAAAACAATTACACACACATACCACAGTTGAAGTTGACAGCCGAGGTCTATAAAAAGACCAAAGAACATTGGTATTTACTTGTATTTATTCTTCGTTCATAATATTTGGGACGGCAAATAGCTAGCTCGGGCCAAATATATGATTTGCATCACAAATAGTTTTTCCGACTGACTAAGCAATAAACATGTTTTGAAATATTTGTCGCATGGCTTTGATATGGTGGCCCTGAAGGGACATCGCGAATAGACTAAATCGTGAAAAATATGCGATAAAATTCACGATATCGTCAATTTTATCGCATATTTTTCACGAAGAAATTCACGAAATTGACGATATCGTGAACTTTATCGTGAACTTTTCACGATGAAATTGACGATATCGTGAATTTTATCGTGAAAAGTTCACGATATAAAGTTCACGATATCGTCAATTTTATCGTGTACTCTATCGTGTACTCTCCTGACGGGCGCTTCGTAAACAAAACCAGCCCTAGCTGGGGGAGACAGAGAGAAGGAAAAAAGGGAAAGGGAAAGAGAAGATAAAAGGAAAGAAAGAATAATAAGAAGAAAAGAGGGAAACGGGGGGGGGGGGCGAAGGGCTCTTGCCTCCTCCTCACTCCCCCCCCCCCCGCCAAAAAAGAAATAAGGAGAGAGAGAAGGGAAAGGGAAAGGGAAAGAAAATATAAAAGGAAAGAAAGAAGAGGAAGAAGGAAAGAGGGAAACGAGGGAAGGGCGAAAGGCTTTTACCTTCCCCCCCCCCCCGGCCAAAAAAATAAATAAGAGAGAGAGAGAGAGAGAGAGAAGGGAAAGGGAAAGAAAGAAGAGGAATAAGAGGGAAACAGGGGAAGGGCGAAGGGCTTTTGCCTCCTCCCCCCCCCCCCCCCCGCCAAAAATAAATAAGAGAGAGAAGGGAAAGGGAAAGAAAATATAAAAGGAAAGAAAGAAGAGGAAGAAGGAAAGAGGGAAACGGGGGAAGGGCGAAAGGCTCTTACCTCCCCCCCCTCCCGCCAAAAAAATAAATAAGAGAGAGAGAGAGAGAGAGAGAGAGAAGGGAAAGGGAAAGAAAGAAGAGGAATAAGAGGGAAACAGGGGAAGGGCGAAGGGCTCTTGCCTCCTCCCCCCCGCCAAAAATAAATAAGAGAGAGAAGGGAAAGGGAAAGAAAATATAAAAGGAAAGAAAGAAGAGGAATAAGAAGGAAAGAGGGACACGGGGGAAGGGCGAAGGGCTCTTGCCTCCTCCCTCCCCACCCCCCGCCAAAAAAATAAATAAGAGATAGAGAGAGAAGGGAAAGGGAAAGGGAAAGAGAAGATAAAAGGAAAGAAAGAAGAGGAAGAAGAAGAAGAAAAGAGGGAAACGGGGGCGAAGGGCTCTTGCATCCCCCCGCCCAAAAAATAAATAAGAGAGAGAGAGAGAGAAGGGAAAGGGAAAGAGAATAAAAAAGGAAAGGAAGAAGAATAAGAAGAAAAGAGGGGCTCTTGCCTCCTCCCCCCCTCCCGCGCCAACAAATAAATAGGAGAGAGAGAGAGAAAGGGAAAGAAAATATAAAAGGAAAGAAAGAAGAAGAAGACGGAAAGAGGGAAACGGGGGAAGGGCGAAAGGCTCTTACCCCCCCCTCCCCCCTCCCGCCATAAAGGGAAAGAGAAGGGAGAGGGAAAGAAAATATAAAAGGAAAGAAAGAAGAGGAAAAAGAATAAGAAAAGAGGGAAACAGGGGCGAAGGGCTCTTGCCTCCTTTCTTTTCTTTCTTTTCCTTTCTTTCCTATTCTCCCTCTTTTTCGTTTTTCTCTTTCTTTCTTCTCTTTCCCTTTCCTTCTCTCTCTCTCTCCTTCTCTCTCTCTCTCTTATTTATTTTTTGGCGGGGGGCGGGGGGACGAGGCAAAAGCCCTTTGCCCCCGTTTCCCTCTTTTCTTCTTCTTCCTCTTCTTTCTTTCCTTTTATCTTCTCTTTCCCTTTCCCTTTCCCTTCTCTCTCTCTCTCTCTGATTTATTTTTTGGCGGGGGGGGGGGGAGGGGGGGGGCAAGAGTCCTTCGCCCTTCCCCCGTTTTCCTCTTTTCTTCTTCTTCCTCTTCTTTCTTTCCTTTTATCTTCTCTTTCCCTTTCCCTTTCCCTTCTCAGTATCTCTCTCTGATTTATTTTTTGGCGGGGAGGGGGGGGGGGGGGAGTGAGGAGGAGGCAAGAGCCCTTCGCCCCCCCCCGTTTCCCTCTTTTCTTCTTATTATTCTTTCTTTCCTTTTATCTTCTCTTTCCCTTTCCCTTTTTTCCTTCTCTCTGTCTCCCCCAGCTAGGGCTGGTTTTGTTTACGAAGCGCCCGTCAGGAGAGTACACGATAGAGTACACGATAGAGTACACGATAAAATTGACGATATCGTGAACTTTATATCGTGAACTTTTCACGATAAAATTCACGATATCGTCAATTTCATCGTGAAAAGTTCACGATAAAGTTCACGATATCGTCAATTTCGTGAATTTCTTCGTGAAAAATATGCGATAAAATTGACGATATCGTGAATTTTATCGCATATTTTTCACGATTTAGTCTATTCGCGATGTCCCTTCAGGGCCACCATACTTTGATGATGACTTTGTAAAGCATTTCATGTAGAAGGTTTTGTTTTGGGGTGTGCCAAGAGATAATACACACCCACTCTACACCACGTACCTCTCTGTACTAAAGGGAATTTTTGCACCGCTGTGCTCAAACGGAATCTGTATTGAGGATAATTTCTGGGGCGAATGTATTGCTTGATTCTCCATTATTAAACCTTAGTTGAAACGTGTCGAAACGCGTCATATGACGCACATATATCTAGGTTTGTCGACAAAACCCCCATTGTGAATTCGGGCTATTGTGTTTCTTCATCACACCTTCAAGAACAGAGTTGTTACCTGTTACTTTGACTAAAATTTGAACGAGATACACGTGAACCTTGGTAGCTGGGATGCATCCAGTTAACACAGTCAACACTGCCGTTGAGGGGAAAAGTGAAGACCCCGTTTCATCGAGGTTTTTGTTGACATAGCAGAGAATTAAGGAAACGGTAAGCTTCCACGTTAACATTCTCATGAGAATATTATCGGGCTGTGAATCACAGGGTTTGTGGTCCGAGTCCCACGGCGGCCCTAATGTCCTGCCAAAGCAACATTTGCCACCCTCTACCCAGGTGTTAAATGGGTACCTGGTAGTATGTGAATGTTTATGTGGTTGGATTGGCATGTGCGCCCAAGTAAACAGGCGGCTGGCCGGAACACTCCAAAGGGGGCGGAGCGTGTGCACTATTATGTACTGTTTTTTTTATTTTATTGAATCCTATGACCGGGGTACTAATGATTTCAAGTTAACGCGTTTTGAAAGGTTATATTAAGCGTTATACAAATGTGGCTATTATCAGTATTACTATTATTATCACAAATGTAAAGCCTACACCACTCACTAACTATGTTCGTAAAAGTGCATTTTGCGTTTCTTTTTCTCTTAGCTCAAACTCTGCTTATCGTTAATGAAAAGAATTGAACAGGAAAATCAATAGAAAGAAACGTTCACATGATACAATTATTCGATTCAATGAATACATTGGTGACTTTCTAATACTCATTTTGATTTTCTGCCACATTTGCTGACGCTGCATTATATCGACTAGATAAGCGACAAAGTGAATTAACAACGACTTTTGAGTGACATGATGGTATTAGCGGTTAACATGTGTATGACAATGTGTTAATCTCAGTCATAAGATCAATTTGGATGCATGGGTACATATGCGACACCCGGTGTCGTTTGCAGCAGGGGTGGGATCACGATTCCCTTTACATGTATATAATGCCGAAACAACAACCACAACAAGCAGCAAAACAGAATATGGAAAATGTGAGGAAAAGGAAAACGAGAAGATGAAAATTATTAGAGCATGATTGATCTAAAGACCCCCCTCACCGACACTTCCATGTGAATATGTTGTGGTTCATTCACTTGACTCTTGATCCAAGGGTTGAGGGTTCGAACCCCAGTCCGACATTACCACCTTTTGACAAGACATTAATCCAAATTGGCCACTCTCCAATCAGGTGTAAATGGGTGCCTATCTTTTGCTAGGGGTAATAGTAATAATTGCAATGCTTTCAGGAGGATACAGTATTGGTGTTAATTAGTTTTCCCTAGGTAAACAAAATCATTATTCTACTTATTATTATTATTATTTGTAGCCTTGTTTCTTTCATCCGTCGAGGAGGACCTATGCCGCCGCCCCCTCCTTATACCGGTGCCCCTTTAAAGGTTGGACTCTCACGCTACACCTCTAAGAGGAAACATTGTATCCACTACTAACCTTTTAGACACTTGACAGAGATGGGGAAAATGCATTCAATGAACTGTGAACGTTTCTTCAGCTTTTCAATCGCCTACTTTCGCGGGTTGACGATCTCCTAGATAGTGCATGCCGGGAACGATCTCACCAGTGCTCGTCTGATACAACAGACTGCTGAGATGGTCAAGGTGAGGTGACATTTAATAAATCTTAATTTCCTTTTCGTATATAATTATAAGCGTGCATAAGATTTACTAAACAATGAAAAGAAAAGGACAAACGCAGAGAGCTTTACTCTTGTGACAACAAATACGGAATGTTAGGAAGAAGAGAGAAAGATAAGAATAGTGCGTTACTCATTCATAATTCCTCAATGCTGCCATCTATTTGAAATTGGAACGATACATCACCATTATCTCACATTCTATACTTCGTCAAACCTTTTGTGACAATGCACAAAATTATAATTTCCAAACGACTATTCCTGCATTAATATGTCATTATTGCATTATTGATATTCAATCTTGGTTGAATTGGAAACAGAACCCGAAATACTTTCGTGAATACAGGGTATCCAGAAATAAATGGGATGGGAGTGGTAAAAACTGCGGGCCTTACTCGACTCGACATTGTTAACAAAAGTGGGTTATATGGAAACGTAATTGATTGAGAATACGACTATATAAGTAGACCAAGAACACTGAAATTCATCTCATAAAAAAGATGTAGTGTGTCTGCTGAAAGTCAAAAGCTCATTTACTTCCACATAATTATGTCGTTCCCTTTTTGTCTGATAACATCACAAAATTATTTACGTTAGAGCATAATTAAATTACCCACAAATTGATATCGCAAATATCTTCTAAAATACTTAGTTACGATGGTCATAGAAGAAAAAAGAGATGTTGTGTTATCCACGACAGCAAGTAGTAGAATTGAGCAAAGATACTTGTACTTTGAAATATAAGAGTAATTTAATGTAAGAGAAATTTAAAGTGATCTTTACATGGGAAGCACAGATGGAGGGTATGGGAGAAAAGGATGACTTGTATTTTATAGATTATTATTATTATTATTTATTTGGCGTCACCTGTGCCTGGGAGGCGAAAAGCGAAATGAGTCACTGTAACCCTCGGGTCTCTCCTCCCGAAATAACCGATTTGCATTATCCAGGTGAACCACTACACCGGGGTTTCCCCCTACTCTTATACGAATATTGCATTGGGTTCTTAACGTGCACATGTGGTGACTCTCCTTTACACGGGGCCTCCATTTAACGTCATTTTCGTGGAATAAAACTATACGACTACTTCAGATGATAAAAGTGGGAGACACGTGTCAAGAATGTCATTGAGACTCCTAGTCCTACCACATTTATTTATCTTGATGTTTATTGCATCTAGCACCCAATATGTACCCAATTTACTATTTTCTATCGTATATATTACACACAACAGGTGGCAAAAACAGAATACAATTTGACAAACGATGTCATTTTAGGAGCATACGTGCAATTTTCTACCTCCTGCGGCCCGCAGTTGGTAACGTGAGACCGATAACATTCACAACACGCTGAGGTTTTTAATTTATCATATCATATTCATAACAACTTGTCTCTGAGGGTTTATACTCCTCAAATGTTTAACAAAAATAACCAAGACTACATGATACGTCACATCTTATTGCGGCAACGCGTCACAAAAGGAAACAGGCACGTTGAAACTATTTGAAGTCTCAAAATATCATGACTATAAGAGAGAAGACGGTCAGAAATCATCTTGGTACATGGTATTTCACAACGCGCTATATTTAAAGTGTCGTGTTGTTGATGATCATCTCCAAACCTTTAGAATGAAGATGGTGTCAGGAAAACAAATAAACTCTTCACTTCAAAGGAAGCAGGTGCCTGATAAATTGTTCCGAATTCACCTTAAAGCTTATCTGCCATAGTTTACAGGAGGGATTAGACCGCCCTGCAAGGTCACTGAACAGGTGGTTATCTCATCAACTCGGCTCTCAGTTAACATAAGAAAAAGAGGATCATGGGGGACCAATGGTCACCGATTAGGCATTGTTTGTTGTATAGAGGGCGCAGGTAGCTACAAGTAGTGCAGTGGGCCTTTAATATCTACTAGTCACAGTGAAGCTCATCAGAGTAACTAGAGGACGCATCGAACGACTTGCTGGTACAGAACCATTGGATAATTTTAAAATCTGATAGGCCTGTACTTGATATGACCCTCTTGTTCAATGTGTTTTCTTGTTAATGTTATTGGTGTTTCTACACGTTTCCATATTTTCTGCATGGAATATCAATTTCGATCATCTCTACAGGGTAACTAGAGAAAGCATCGTACGACATCCTGGTAAAGAAACACTTGAACATTTGCAATTTGATAGGCCTGTTCATTTGTTTACTTTGTTCAGTGGGCTTTCTTGTTGATGTTATAGTTGTTTCTTCACCTTTCCATATTTTCTGCGTGGAATATTCATTTCCATCATCTCTGTAGGAAATAGTTTGATCATGCATTTATTACATGGATTCAGCTTCAGTCAATGTTTGTCCACAACAGTAACGCCGTTTTTTCTATACACTGATACATGGCCATCTGCAATCTGTTTCATCTCATAGTAACCTTGATTTGTCTTTGGAGGTGAACGAAATTTGGACACACTTTTCAAAGGAAGAACACTATCAGAGATGATTACGTTTGAAAAGGATGCACGTAAGTAACAAGTAGGTAAGTGATTGTTGTTATCATTTTCGTATGACAGATAGTGATTCCTATCGTAGATTAATAATTGATACTTGGCATTTGGGTTGAAAGAGTATAGAAATACAGGGAGGAGTCGAATTAAACAAATGTTTTAGATTAGTCTAAAGAGAGAGAGAGCGAGAGAGAGAGAGAGAGAGAGAGAAAGTCCATATTTATGAATTAGGCATATTGTTTATTCGCCAATTTCGAAGCCATTTCTTTTTAACTAAGTCTCACCGGTCAAATTGAAGGCCCCTCTCTGCCTAAGATTTAAAAGGGTTATTTGTAAACTTCTATCCTATGGGCTAATTTACAATTACGTGATGTGTTAACCAGAGTGCGCAATAGTTTTTTTTACTTTCGCGAGGTGGAAAATAAGCGCACACTCTCGTTTGAGACGTAATGACACTCGCAGGAAATTAGTTTGATCGAGATTGGAGAGTCTATAACCTAATGCGAGCCCAAATACCAGCTTTAAATCATGCATGTATATCATTCTCTAAGTTCCCATCCAATACCGAAATATTACACATCTATTCCATATTCCAACCTCTGTATTCGGCCTTAATGAAATATGAATAAGCAAGCTGAATTATGAGTTTCACGATGCATATATCATTTTGAATCTAGAGCATGTACTTTTTACATATTTTGATGAATAACTATAAAGGCAATAAAACAAGCTCTGATTTTCATGCATGGACCAGCAGCGGAATATACAGGTTGACAAATCATTGACAATTCTCCAAAGTGGAATCTATTACTCCGTATTCCATAAAATGTCGTGTTTTTATCACCTAAAATTGCAAAAATTGTTTGCTGTGGATTCGTTATCGTTGCTCTGACTAAGAAGTGTGTCGATTGATGTTGTAATGCTGAATTAGATGAGCGTTATCAGAAGAAATACTTGATAATTTCAATTTCAAATGTTTAGTTTCAAGATGCAAAAGAAAAAACAATCGATGTACTTGTGGTTAAGTAATGTGTCGAGACCTGCTTATTATCGTCGGGACTGTAACTCTAAGCTTTTTAACTTTCAGAAATGGGATTTCTAACCGTTTTTTCCTTGAATATAACAGTAAAGGTACTTCTTAAAGCCACAATCTTTAAAACCATGGCACTTACATGTTCACTTTGTAAAGAGATCCATATGTATTTGAAATCAACACGAATTGGGTAGCTGGAGTAAAGCATGTAATTTAATCTTTCTTTAGAACTGTCCCTTTCTTGGAAACTCTTAAAACAATATTTTACAATATTTTTCTGGCTGCAATATTGGTACTAAATAGCAGGCAACTACCCTTGAAAATACATCCTACAATGCGTTCCAATCGATAACACTCTGCCGTTAAACATTTTCTTGAGCGACTCATATATCTGTTTTATCTCAGTCACGTTTATAAAAAAGAAATTGAACACCTAAAACATTGCCATGGAGTTTTACTACGTGCCGGCTAGCAGCCATGAAGGTTTTTAGAGAAGGAATTTGAGAAATTGGCCATCGAATTGGATTTATTGATTCTTGTTTATAGGTATGAAACTTGAGATTGGAAAATATATACGATGGTGAGCTGATGGCAAATTCCTAACATTACCAGCGGGGTATCGCGGTCTGTATTTGTTAGAAAGATGTTAAAGAAAACAATAAAGAATATGTTTTTTGAAAGCAACTTGATCACAAGCAAAGGGAATAAGCAAACGGAAATGAAAACTCGAAAGATTAGAAAAACAGCTGACAAAACTTTTATAGGGCAAAAAGATCAACTGAGACGAAAGTCATTTGAAAAAGTTTAGGATTTGTTTCTTTCTTTTACCCGCCGTTTGAGATTCTGCTTCATTAGATATTATTGCAGTCAACATAACCAATTTATTCTTATCAATATTTATAATAGTATAATAAATATAATATGATAAAATAATATTTTGAAAGTCTCATTCCATCTGTGGAAATACAATCTGTTAATATTTTGTATATAACTCTTGTCCCCATAGCAGGCGCGGATCCAGGATTACTTAGGGGGGGGGGGGGCCCAACTTTTTTTGCTCCCTAAAATTTGAAAATTCCACCCCCCCCCCTTTAGCGCCACGGGGGGGGGGGTGGATCTGCCTCTGCCCCATAGTAGATCTCATATTTGTTTTACTTGTTTTGAAATTGTTTAACTTGGAATCATGCACTCTCTTTACCTAGAAATATACTAAGGGATACCATCATTTTAATTAATTGTAAATTCTGCCATTATTTATCATCGTTATCATAATTTGTCTGATTGCAATTACATGTGTATTACTATATAGAACTAAGTTTGGAGGCTTGCATCATACTAGCATTATATTATAATCCACTCTCTCGGAATATATATACATTTACGTTTTGATCTATATAATCCGTCGTTGATTATTTATTTTTCAAAATTTCTTCTTTTTTCTTCATGACATTATATATAAATCATGAATCGCAATGTATCAGTTCTATACATATCATTGACTCGTATAATTACAGAAATTGAATGTAAATTTATTAGAAGCGGAAATCTAAATTTTATTCAAGGGGGTGACATAAATGAGTAGGATCATAATTTACCGATCAGTGATGTGCATAATCCATTTTCTTTTGCCTCCAATCAAGAATTCTAAAGGACACCATAATGTAATTTCAGAACATCAATCTTGCTACAGAGATTAATGACTTTATCATGCAAATGATTTTAGGAGAATAACGTTTCATAATTTTTCGAAATAAATTATTGTGAGTCCAACCATCGCTTTGTAGTTCAAATAAAATACAACTGGAGCAAAACAATAATTACGATACGTCATTGTCATATCTGCAGATTTCGATAGGTGACGCACACGGCTTTCGAAATTGCCTTAATTTGTCGGAAATATTTGCTATTGTGTTAAGTGGAAATAAAAAATAGATAAGTGAGGATCCAGATTGCACTCTATCCATCGCTCGATATTTTTACGAAATTGAAGGGAAAAAAAGATATTAAAATAAAAAGAGATAGTCAATTCATTTTTACCGTCGTGGCTTGAAATATACGTCCTGCGTATTTGGTTTTAAACAAATAGACAAGCTTTTACAGCGCCACATTAAAACGAAGCCTCGTTCATTAATTTTGATCATCGTGACTGTGTATACACTTCTGTTAAACACATTTCTCCCGATTTACATGCATAGCCCACCAATATCAGTTGGTAAAGAAGGAAGGATATGATTAATTTATGTGACGAATCCATGTATCTCTTTTTCTGATGGGAGAGGGCTAGGTACAAGTTTGGAAAACCTATGACAAGCAACAACAAAAAAAAACAACAACAACAGCCCCTTTATATTTCGAATTATTAGATCCCCATTTTTTCTATTAATGTTTATTTCACTAAGCAGCGAATGCTTGCGAACGCAGCGAATTTGGGATTTCGCCAGGGTTCGTAAAAGATTGCAAGAAAGTTCGCAAAAAGCTTTTCTTGTTATTTTGAACGTGTTCAAAATTTCTTTGCGAATTTATTTGTCCGCAACAGTTGCAAGCGTTTACAAAACAGTCGTAAGCCTTTGCAAACGGTTGTAAGACGGTGGAGTTCTTTCTGATTCGCCAATGCTAGCGACCACTTTAAATCATGCAAGGCCCTCTCCCCTACGTACCCCGGAAACACCACTGATAAAAGACCAGCATTTGGAATGAGAACTACTTTGTCCTTTCGATATGATTCCATTAATATTATTAGTATGACATTATTAGTTTGCAAAAGTGCAGATGACACAATTACTGCAAAGGTAGGAGCATTCTTCTTCTAATCCACTACATACTAATCGCCGATTTCAATGTGTACGCATAAAGATGTACATATTATACAATTTTCCTTCAGCAATTTAAATTATGAATGAAATGATTTACATCGTTTTACAATATACTTTCCTTACCACGTTTTCGATATGGCTTGGTGGCCAAGGCATAAACAATATGGACACTTTCGTGTTTTTTTAAAACAAGTTATAATGTTTTTTCTCGAGTAGCAGCCCTTTATATACCGTTATCAATTTTATCATGCACCATTTTTAAAATGTCATATTTGCATACACTGTGTATCTTGTATCAAAGCAGACCAGCCCCCATGATGGCTTTGAATGGGACTACACCTCCCTTTATTTCAAAAGAAATCATGAATAAATAGATTATCTTACACAGAGATTTATGGCTTATACGGTTTAAATAAACCAGATCGTCACACACATCAGGTTAAAATAATAATATGCCACAATGACATCATATGCACAGGAATATCCAGAAAATGGAAAGACTTTAAACACTGTTCTATAAAATAGCAATAGATTTTGTGAGTATGCCCCTAAAATGTATTGTCAAGAAGAAAAAACACATTGATATTCCTATATCTGTACAATAAGAACGACTATTGTTTTTAACGGATGCGCCATTCCAAAAGATTAACCTTTCTCCTAATATATCACATAACCATGGATTTACATTGTATTTTCAGCATATGGGCTACAAAAAAGAAGATACAATGCGAATTGCAGCTTGCTTTATTTCCCTAAGCGACCATGAAATCATCCATCACGGAAAACACAGATTTAAACTATACATTTATATCTACCGACGCCATATTTACCCGTTCAATGAACCCGTACACTCATCCCCATGCGAGTAGAAGATAGCAACTTAATATGAAAGCGAAATTTGATCAATTAAAGACCATGTCATAAATACTACTTGATAAAAAGGAGGGCATGTCAGCTAGATCAAATTCATAATCCGATAAGTTTCTTGTAATAGAAAATAAACTTACAATATCTATACAAAAAACGTCTGTACTGCTGGGAAAATGGAGATAGATAAATTGAGCAAAAGCGGGGATAGTGTTTCTCTTTATCTGTAGATTCCCTTTGGATGGCTTAATTTAGATCGAATTTTGATTGAAATAATAGTGGTGTTTTCGGATTAAAAACAAAGATTATTTTCAAATGAATATTCAAACGTTTTATCTCCGATTTCGTCACCCGAGTAATGGCATGTTAGATACCTGCCTTTAATGACTGATATACCAGAAAAACCAAAATACGAGAGATAGAGATAGAGAGATAAAGAGAAGGAAAGAAATAGATAAAGAGAGAGCGAGAGAGAGAGGGGAGGTGGGGAGGGGGGGGGGGGGTAAAGAGAGATATCAATGGAAGGAAATTAAACAGTAGTTATATCAGATATCATTTATGAAAATTCGATATCTCTCGCAAATGCAAATGCAAAAAAATAAAAAAAATAAACGAGAAGACGGAGTAACATAAGTCAATTTTGATAGTCAGGTGTGGACAAACGGGTGAAAAAATGAACGAAATTGGTGCAGCAGTATAACTCATGAAAAAAATAATAATCATCGTCATCAGCAAAATGATCATTGAGAACTTACATCATTTTTTTTTCTAAAAACGCGCCAGCTGTAAGTTTATATCGTTTTTTACGGGAAATAGGACCTTTTAATGGAACGGGTGTACAAGCGGAGGTGCTATATTACTGACTATTCGGATTAGAAAATGTGCTTGGGACCTGCTTTATCTCTCTGCCAAGGTATTGATCATATATTGCTAATAATTCTATATTAATGGATACTATTCTGGGACGAACTGTCCATCCTTTTTAAAAAATTTGCTACGATATTATCATTATTATCGTTCGAGATCATCAACATATTACTTTTGCTATTGCTATATATTTGGCGATGGTTTTAAATAGAAAAAAGAAAATGACTCAGTGTATCTAATTTTGTTTGCAAGGTTACAGTGACAAATGGAGGATAATCTCATCGGATTTTTTTTTTTTTTTTTTTTTTTTTTTTTGCGGCGGCGGCGGGGGGGGGGGGGGGGTGGTGTTTGGCAAATTAAGCCCGAAATATCTGTGTCAAGGAATGAATAAATGAATGAATAAATAAATAAATTAATTAATGAGTTAGTTAATAAATGAATGATAAATAAGTAAACAAAAATGAATATTTAAACTTATAAATTGACAAATAGGAGAAAAAATGAATAAATAAAAAAGGAGAAGGAGAAACACATTACCAAATATGTAAACAAATAGATAAAAGGAAGCCGAAGAAAACAGAAAATAGTTGTTTAAAAAAAATTAACTAAACAAAAAAAGCAAACACAAAACAATATAAAAACTCATCATATTTTTCGAGTTCCAATTCCCACTATACCTTTACTGTATCCGACTCTGTGCAAGGTATAAAGGCAATATCTTGATATTTTATAACACGACCTAATTAAATGGGAAGTCTTTGCCCTAATAATTGCTGGTGTTCATACATCTAGAACAACGAGAGAAACAAAGTATTGAACGTTTGAGCTAAATACAATTTAAAGTAGGAAAATTACGAACTTTTGAAGTTGTCGTCAGTGAAACACAACGGGCAACACTGTGACGTATTTTGCGAGGCTCTCTCAAATGTGTGCCGTACAGAGAATGTATAAACGTTCATTTTCTTAGTTATTAATGACGGAATAGATTTCTTTCCTTCAGAGGTTGTAACGTAACATAATTGCAATTCTTATATTAAGGGTGCATGTATGACTGAAAATGTTCGGTAGGGAAAAAAAATTCGTTGCTGTTTTCTTTCAGTACAGAGCAAATGGGGAAGGACCTCGCAATATACGTCACAGAGTCACCATTTTGTGTTTGATTGATCTCAACTTAAACAAATCACAACTTTCTCCTTTTCAATCGGATTTTTCTTAAACTTTCACTGACCTGTTCCTCTCGTTTTTGTTGTGCTACTCTTAAACCCAACTCCATATCACGGTGGACTTCGCCTTTAAAGATAAATTTGAGTTCTGGTCATGTGATTGCATAGTGAAAGAAACGTTGTGGACTCTCGATCAGAAAAAGGTTGATCATCTAGCAAATAAATATTGGTGTGTACTGCAAGGTTCTGGAATCATCAAAATGATAAGAAATTGGGCCAAGTCTTGGTAAAGTTACAAGCACTGTTCACAGAAAGATGTATATGGGACTACACGAACATGTTGCATAAAAATCCGTCCCGATTTGTATGATGTTACATGCCATATTTAGAATATTGAGGCGTTTGAAGAAACATGCTTTTCAGGGAACATTTTTTATCTGATGTTCTGCACACTTGCATAATACAGTGATAACGCTCACAAATTATTTTTCAACTCACAACTCAACCTTCTCTTTAAGTGTAACACGGGTCCTAATCATTCCTAATTACCACACTCTCGAACCACTCCTATCATAAATATGTCATGCAAGAAGCCTTCCTCTTGGACGGCCACTGAAGGTTATGGACAGGTGTGAGTTCTTGGGAGATGTAAGGTCCTGCTTAGGTTTAATGAAACATCAGAGAATTTCAGAAAAAAGGGAATTCTCAAGTGCATGCTTTGGACCGTAGTAAGATGCAGGTAGCTGTATATTGGGAGGCACTAGAAAGCGGAATCCGGTAAACATGACTGTATGTAGCTGTCTCTTGCGCATTTGTGTAGTTATGACAGAGGGAGACTATAATTGGGGCGAGGACGGAGATTGAGAAACTTCATTTTCATAGGAAGGGAGAGAGAAAGAGAGAGAGAGAGAGAGAGAGACAAACAGACAGACATACAAACAGAGAGAGGCAGAGAGGCAGAGAGAGAGAGAGAGAGAAAGAGACTGTGTGTGTGTGCTTTTGCGTTGTGCGGTTGTTTTTGCATAAGGAATGAGAGGGAGAGGAGAAGATAAAACGTGTTCATATATGTGTGTGGGTGAAATTATGGGTGTGTGTGCGTGTGTGTGTGAAACAGAGAGAGAGAGAGAGAGAGAAGCAGAAAGAGATAATATACAAAAACAAAGAGAGACTTCCTAACCCACACAACATTCAACATAATCCGCACGGTGAACGAAATTCAAAGAAAGAAGAAATCAAGAATGCAATTCCTTATTTATAGTGAATATATCCTGGCTTTGTTTGATTATGTGATCTAACCAGGAGACATTCTCGGAAACAAAATATGTGGGCAGGGAGCATGTCTCTGTAATATGGAAGATTGAGTCACACAGTTTGAAATAATTCATCATCATCATCATTATCTTCATTATTCACCACTTCCATTAAACATTACATTACACATTAAACATTAAGCTTGTGCATGTATTTGCATTTGTTACATCCCGCATCGATTGTTGTAACTCTTTACTCTATGGCATCCCTATGTCTCAAGTTAAGAGGCTCCAGCTTGTTCAGAATGCTGCTCAGGCGCGGATCCAGGATTTCTTAGGGGAGGGGGCCCAACTTTTTTTTTTTTGCTCCCGAAAATTTGAAAATCGCGCCGGCCGAAAAGTCGCTCAGTGGGGGGGGGGGGGGGGGGGGGGGGGGGGGGGGGGGGGGGGGAGGGGGGGGGGGGGGGGGTATAGAGCACAATTTTTTTTTTTTTTGCTCCCGAAAATTTGAAAAACGCGCCGGCCGAAAAGTCGCTCAGTGGGGGGGGGGGGGGGGGGGGGGAGGGGGGGGGGGGGGATAGAGCACAATTTTTTTTTTTTTTTGCTCCCGAAAATTTGAAAAACGCGCCGGCCGAAAAGTCGCTCAGTGGGGGGGGGGGGGGGGGGGGGGGGGGGGGGGGGGGGGGGGTATAGAGCACAATTTTTTTTTTTTGATCCTCAAAAAAATTTCAATTTGCACCCCCCCCCCCCCCCCTTGAGCGCCAGGGGGGGGGGGCCCAACCTCCCAAAAAGGTAAAAATCACGTGATTTTACATGATTTTTTTCTCAAGGGGGGGGGGGGGCCCGGGGGGCCCGGGCCCCCCCCTGGATCCGCCACTGATGCTGCTGCCCGTCTAGTGACATATACACGCAAGTTCGCCCACATCACTCCAGTCCTTAAATCCCTGCATTTACTTCCTGTTGAACATCGTCTCACCTACAAAATCCTTTTGATCACATACCGTGCCTTGAAGTTCTCCTCGCCACAGTACATCTCTTCTCTACTCAACTTTCGCAAGCCTGGTCGTTCTGGTCTGCGTTCCGCCAATACATCAACTCTGATCATCCCTAAGACCAGACGATCATGGGGAGATCGAGCATTTGCCTCAGCAGCTCCCCGATTGTGGAACAGTCTCCCTAACACACTTAACGACTGTAAATCAGTAGATAGTTTCAAGGCCAGCCTGAAAACTTATCTAATTGCCAACTTTAACTAATATCATCTTCTTCTTTTTTATAACCATGTGTAATGTAATGTATAAGCAAAATTGTATCTAAGTATATTATGTAGCTCATTGTAAGCGCCTTGAGCACCCTCTGGGTGGATATGTTGCGCGTTATAAATGTCTGTATTATTATTATTATTATTAAACTTCCATGTTTCACAATCTGCATTTTTATAGTTAAAACACTTTAAAAACACTACACGTGTACTATCCAATTAATGCTGTAGCTAACTCTGTTTTTCAGAATGAATCAGGTAGTAACGAATTCCTGAGATTTATATCAAAGAACAATGAAGGAAAGGGAGAAATCTGTTCATCTTGGCAATTCAAAAGTTTTTTTTTTTACCAGTCTCTTTGAATGAACATTTGATCGCAAGTCATGTCACGCCAAGTCGGAAAATACATTGGATCACTGAATTATACGGCTAAAACTGAATATCATTTATTGTAATGGATATCGAATCATTGCGCCTACGATTGTATTCGGTGATAGATCCAGGGGGTTCTTCAGGGGGTGGGGACAACTACGAAAGGTTTCGGAAAAGCAAAACAATGAATAATCGTATCCGGACACCTACCCGCTTGACATCCACCCCCTGGATAACCACCCCAATCAATTACCCCAGTCAACAATTCCCCCCTGACAACTATCCTAGGGGGTAGTTGTCCTAGAGGATGGTTGTCGTAGGGGGTAGTTGTCTGGGGGTAGTTGTGCGGGGGTAGTTGTCCTAGGGGGTAGTTGTCCCGGGGGTAGTCGTCCTACAGGGTGGCTGCCCTAGGGGGTAGTTGTCCTAGGGGGTAGTTGACTGGGGTTGGTTATCCGGGAGGCGGGTGGATGTCCAGGGGCAGGGGGTTGGTGTCCTAGAACCATAAATAATATATACATATAAAACACTAAACAAAACACGACAAAAGTAAACACAACAAATTATTCTTTTTTTCTCCATATTTTTCCGTCCACAGGGATTTTATTGATATTAATTAGGAACAAATTAAATATATATTCTAACATTATAACATCAATATAATTGGCTTTTGAAGATACACGTATTGTTGAACAGTTGAGTTAACAGAAAACTTAAAAAAAAAAATTCATTTCTGATATTCATGGAAAGAAAACAAAATACAGAAAATATATCATTTTATATAAACAAATTCCTGAATTGAAACCACTTTCTTGTGAATTTATTATTTCTACAACTCGAATTTGCAATATACTTTTCGTTCTTGAAGTAATTTATAATCGAAACTCTAATATTATCAAAGTCGGGCACTTGTTTCTTTATTTTGCAACCTCTTAAACCAAATAATTTATCTTGTAATGAAAATGTTAATTTATTTCCGGTTCCAGTATAAATCCAGTGCTCTAACCTATCCCTAATTTGTTTAACATGTGTACAACCACATAGCAGATGTATAACTGTTTCAATTTGTTCATTACAAAATGTACATTCTTTTCTTTGGACTAAATTCATTTTAAATAGTAGATCGTTCGTATATAATATGCGTTGCAAAACTTTAAACTGAAACCATCGTAAGCCCACATCAATGGTACAATTAAATCCAATAAAACAATATGTTTCCCAACTCTTATCATTCAGGTCGAAAATGCATTTCCATTTAAGAAAACTTTTACATAGTCCTTTTCTTCTCTTTAATAAAATTGCATAGATACATGTATGTGAACATCCTTTAATACGTTTCATAACAAATGCCATTTTGTATCTGGGAAAAGAGGTTGTGGTACATTGTTAAAAATAGTACAATTTTTAAACCCTGTATAATTGCATCGCATAATCCACGATAAAAAAGAACATTTATTTGAATATTATACTTTTCTTGAAAATGTTCCAGAGAGAAAAAAAATTACCTTTTGTCTCAAAAATATCATTGACAAAACGAACTCCCTTTTGTTTGACACAATTTTATATTATATATTGAGCTATTGCCTATTTTAATGTAATCATTATTCCATAAGAGTTGGCAAGAAATGTTATCATAATGCATGGACAAGAGCGTACTATAAGCCATGAACATTTCTTTCCAAAAATGGTTCTTTGTTTTACCTGACAGTTCCCGAAAAAAATTGTTTCCCATATATAAGTTTAAACCTTGCAGTTCAGGCAAGAAAGATTGCAAAAGACAGAGGATATTGTTATCTATTGAGCCAATTACCAATCTCTTAATCCAGGACGATTTTAATGATTGGCAATGTGTCTATATATTTATCATTTTAACCCCTCCGTCTGAATAACTTTGTGACATTTGATTTCTACTTATTATACCCCAAAAAAAAAATCCATAGAGGCACAAGACATAATGGGATGTGGCTTATTTTCTCTTGTTTAAAAAAAGGCAAACTACTTAGGTTTTAATAAAAAAAAGGGGGGATGGGCCATTTGCAACCCTTGAATCCGCCAATTGTAGTATAAAATTATTCTTCCTTACTTATTGTTTTCAAAATCAAAGGTAAACGATTCTATTTGAGCGATGATGCGATTCACGTTCAGGGTATGGATCGATAGTTTCCGACAACCGCGCGTGTTAAAATGTTAAAAGGATGCAGAAAGTGCATACAATTGGGCATTCCTAATGCATTTATCTTCGGGCTTCAAGGCTTGAATGAAAGTGGAAATACATCACATGAATCTATTAGCCTTCAGGTTGTGTGTTGTCATTCCCTCCTTCTTTATTGGTTAACGGAGGGATGCAAGAATAATTGGAAACTACTTAAATCGCACATTCGATCTTTCTCTGCTGCAACAATTCTTTCCCCTTTTTATGTTACGAATAATTTTTTTGACTTTTGTTTTTGTTTTTGTTTGTTTCTGTCTTTTCATTTATCAAATCAAATAGTCTAAGTAACATGTATCACGTGTATTGGCTACGGTGTGTACATCTCAAAGGTGTTCCCTTTCCACTCTGAGATTTCTTTCAGACAATATCTACCCATCCATGTACTCTCTTTCGTCTGATTTTCTGAATGAACATGAGTAACGTTCATGATGTACTATATACTGCTTATCAAGATTCTAGGCCTCTGATTGGTTAGAGCTGCATGTAGGCATGGGATTCACTATTGACTGCTGGGCAATAGTTCTACTTGCGCATACTATGCAAGGCCGCAATGGTTGCATGCTTGAGAAATCAACAATGGATACGCGCAGTCAGAAACGCGCAATGATTTTTGTAGACGGATTCATTTCGCTAGATGCATTAAAGCTATGGTCAAAACTCAGAGCGGCGACCGACGATATGTAACGTGCTCGGTCGCCGCTGGAATTTAGGCATCGCCCAATGATTTTTGGAGAAGTCGAGCAGGCTGTAGAGCCCCAGTGATCCCTGGGCGGCACCCTGTTGATTTCCCTTCGTTCGCCGGTCGAATTTATATAAAAACTGGGTGAAATCGGGGATCTTCTCCGGGCGGCGTCCCGGCAGTGACCGACTAATGACCCATCGGGAATCGGTGGGTCATTAGTCGGTCTTTCACCGGCCATCGGCTTATTTTAAAGAAATTTCCTGGTGGCCGATCAATTTTTAACTCGCAGCCCAGTGACCGACTGATCTCCTAGCGGCGACCGGGTGACGACCACTCGGCAGTCTTTGAGCTAGCGGCTTCGATTTTGTTTTACCTAAATCGCTCGACGGCGAACGCTCGGTGCCCGGGTCGGTGCCAGGGCGGCAAGTGAAAGTGAGCAGGCGCCACCGAATTTCAACTCCACGCTAAAACTTCAGAGGCGACCAAGCGATGCCCTAAAAATAAGCGGTGCCCGGGCAAAATTGGCTAAAAACTCGCCGCCTGGTCGCCGAGCAGGATACTTTTGGGGGATGTGACCATAGCTTTAGACAGGCATATCTTGTCCAAATTCATCTTTTTGAGAATTGATACGGGGGAAACTGTAAAAAACATTGACTGCCTTTTTTCTTCTTCGAGTTACGGTTAAAACTATAGCTCCTCGTGGATCTCGATACTGCACTGTGCCTCTCGACTTTGTCTTGGGTCAAAGTACAGTCGAGAGATCATGTTGGGCAATAGTTTTTAACCATGCCTCTCAAAGCTGTCAATATTTATATGCTATCTCAACTCATATTGATAATGCTATGAACATTACATATTTCCTATTCAATGTCCTCTGCAAAGCAGTTCTTATATAATTCAGAACCCTTTTTTGTGTACTCCATTTTATCTCTTGAATTTCTGAATAAATAAAATCAACGTTCATACAGCTTGTCATTTGTCATGTTGTAAAACTGCTATGAAAGCATTTCACATAATATTTACTACGCTTTCAGGAAGAAAACAAATCTCTATTTACACTTTTTATGTATACCGACAGTTCTATAAACACATCAAAATGCGGATTGCATGCATTTGATGCGTTCAGTGTTTTGCAACCCTACTTCAAAGATGTAAACGGTGGCTGCAATCCATGATTAATCCATGAGTTAGCCTTCGCGGAGATAGACATTTTGTGTCGGTTGGTCGAATCTCTGCGTGCCATTTTCGATGTGTGACACTCTGACAGTCACAATAAAGGTCTCTGACCGTATAGAAGGTTCCTAAAAGGGGGAATAGTTAGTTATTCAGGCGGTGATTTCGAGGGAGATCGTATTTCTTTATAATTACCCTGGATACTTGGAATCAGTCATGATGTCAATGTTGCTGAATGAATAAAATGGCTACGTTCCGAAGCTATATACTGTGAAATTTACATCTGATGCGCGTTGCAGGCGAAGCGACTTCTGCCTGACGTAGATCTGTATTAGCGACTGCCGTGGCTTTTGACACGCCATGAGAGACTGAAATGGAAGAAAAAGGTGAATTCAAAATATACAATGCTCCATAAATGCTTTGGGGTAATAGCGTATGAGCTGATTGCATTCACGGGCTCGATTGGCGCAGATAGTAACGCAAACGAAATGACACCGCGTATGCAATGGTCCTTAGATTACGATTTTCTCTATATGCGGATTAATTTAGGCTTTGCTTCTAATACCCGGTAAGGTCTTCATCAAAGGAGAATGAACTTTTTCGGTTCTAATCTGCTCTTGAATGAACCTTGGATGTAATGGATGAGAAACGTGGTGTAACGTAGACCTGCCTTTTCTCTCGTGACGCATGTAAAGGAGTTGGTTATGACACTTTTTTGTATAGGCGTCTCTCCTGTCCTGCACTGACAGTCCTTTGTACAACAGGTTTCTGTCGCGGTTTCTCTTCTTATGATTAAACATGGCAAACATGGTTTCAGTCACTGAAGAGGAGGCGGGGGGGGGGGTCTACGAAACTGAAATGCAAGAGAGCAAAGCGATCGAGCGGGCACGATGTGGTAGAAGCAAGAAGTTACTAACTTCTTGGTAGAAGGGCATGTGACTTCTTCTCATGCTACGTTCTTCATAAATCTTTCACGTTCCTTCTCCCCCCCCCCCCGCGTAACACCCTTTCCCCTTTTTTTCGAAGTTGTTATCATTCAAAGGCATCTAGGATTTTGGCTCCATCGCATTGTTATTGAGGTCGTCTTACGTTCGCTTTTCCACGAAATCGCGGATGTTTAAATGATAGCAGCATCGTGACGAAATCACACGCAGTTTGTAAACGCGTATAATGGCCCAGTCGCAGGAGGAGTGAACGGTTGTAGAGTCTCGCAGGACAGCGTGAAAGTCGACTAGCTATCAAATCAAGGGACTTTCCTCTGGGTTTTGAACCTTACACCTAAGTTATGCATCGCGGTCAGCGATGGCGATGACATGTTGATGACAAACTAAGAGAAAACGAAAGAATATGGGGAGGGATAGAAAGAGGACAAAGAAAGAGGACGGGAAAGAGAGAGGGAGAGAGAAAAGAAAGGGAGACTCTGATTTGGAAAGAGGGCGAGATTTGTTACGCCAGCCAAACGTCAATAACGGCGCACGGAAACCCAAAGGAAACCTAAGCGCGCGGCAAACCGAAGGGGAAATAGGCGAGATCGATTTAACCGACAATGCGATCGATATCGGCTAGTTGCCGGCATGCGTGGAATTCCTATGTGAGTAAGGGGATTAGTACAGGCATTAGAAGTGGTTTTGGTAGTTCAATTTTCGTGTGTGTCTGTAGTGGTAGTATAAACATCAACAGCCGCATCAGTAGGAGTAGCAAATATAGTATAGGCAAACTACTAGTAGGTAGTAGTAGTAGTAGTAGCAGTAGTTGTAGTAGCAGAAGTAGGGGAGATGTAGTAGTAGTAGTAGTAGTAGCTGTAGTAGTAGTTGTAATATTTCATTGAGTAGTTATAGTAGTACTAGGCCTAAACGTGGTACTAGACAGTGGAATAATTAACAGCAGAAGCAGCAGCAGCAGTATTAGTAGTAGTACTACTGTACAGTACGGTAGCAGTAAGTGGTGGCAGTAGAAAAGGGTAGAAATGATACGCGTTGCACACGAGGCGTCGTCTGCTTTTACGCATCATATAATGGCGATGCGCAGCAAAAGAGGGAGTGGAAAATACAATATAAATATTGCTTCGAATTTCTAGCGTTCGCAAAGCCTTTTTCTTTTAGAGCAGGTCAAACGCAATGACGTGTGTTTCATTTACTGACACTATCGCACGTTCTTTTCATGAAGCGGCGCACAATAATTGTTTCTAATACTGTTTTTTTTTGTACGCGAAGTACGCGAATTGCACCAGTGCGTATAGTGGTTAGTATACAAATAATACACAGCAGTGAGTACATTAGTAAGAATTACCCACACAAAGTACCTTTGGAACAGTCTAAACACGCCCGAGGCGATAACCGAGGGTGTTCTGACTGTTTTAAAGGTACCGAGTGTGGGTAATTTTACTAATGCCCGAACAAAATGATATGTATTATTTTTTTTATAAGATCATGTTTTATTTGTTTTATGAAATGATGTTTTAAAACATGATTTTACTAATGACCGGTCATTACCATTGGATGACCTGTCATTATCCAAATTACGCGTTATGCAAAATAAATGCTTGGTCACCTGTGCGCTCTTAACCAATCATTTGATTAGGATCCGCGTCATCGTATCATAATGCGGGTTAATGCGCTCAATAAGCGCCTTAAAATATTGTATATATACATACAGCCTCAACTCGAACGCGATTAGATCGTATAATAAGCTCATTCGTATACATTATTTGCATGATAAATACTCGTGTACAAACAATCAAAGGAGAAAAGAATTCCAACTCTATTCTTTTATTTATTTTTATTTTTTACTGGTGCTTCTCTGTATGGCAAGAAAACCAAGCAGACCGACCCCCTTCTAATATCAAGCGACCCCCTATTATTGTCCGGTTCTTTGATATCCGATCCGAATCGTGTTACATTGTTGTAAGGAAGCCAGTCTCATCCCTCGGGTGAAAAGTAAAACCAAGGTCTCATTTTATTACGGAAGCTACCAGAAGGTTTCCTCCGTCGTAATGATCACTTCTACAAAATGGCGCCTGGAATTGAAGGGATGGAGAAGTAGATCTCGGATAAAGCGTATACCGTAACAAAAAAAATAAACGCCTTTAATCGCATAATCTTATCACAATGAAGTAAAGAAGTTTATGAATCCTTGTCTTAAAAGCTCAAACAAATCTCTGTATTATATACTGTTTATTTTACGTACTAATGTATCAAATAATGCTTGTATGATTGAAAATTGCTTGGAGTAATGGCAATTTGTATTCATCCGAAAAAGGGCGAGAGGTACAAAAGTACAAACTTTTAAAAAAAAACAGACATATATGACAAAAAGGACAAATCAAGTTTTACAAAGAAGAACCAAAAAAAATGAAAATAGATAGATAAAGTGAAAAAAAGCATAGATAGAGTGTGAGTTTGTGTGTTCGAGGGAGAGAGAGAGAGAGAGAGAGGGGGGGGGGGGGGAGGGGTGAGCAGTAAGCACCTAGGGGAGGTAATTTTAAAGGGTGAAAGAGAGATGGGTTGAAACTGAAACATTTATGCATACAAGCGAAAGAGTTGCAGACGGCAAGCTAAGATAGATCGGTAGGGAGGGAGAGAGAGAGAGAGAGAGAGAGAGAGAGAGAGAGAGGGGGAGAGGGGGAGAGGGGGGAGAGAGAGAGAGAGAGAGGGAGAGAGAGAGTCCCAGGGGCGCAAGAGTTGCAGACGGCAAGCTAAGATAAATCGGTAGGGAGGGAGAGAGAGAGAGAGAGGGAGAGGGAGAGGGAGAGAGAGAGAGAGAGAGGGGGAGAGAGAGAGAGAGAGAGAGAGAGGGAGAGAGAGAGAGAGATAGTCCCAGGGGCGCACATCATATACATGTACATTCCCTTTTGGTGTTTCTTTTATTCATTTGTCTATTCTTTTTTACCATCCTCGCATTAAATCGGATACAATCCATCTGCCTTTCCTGCACAAACAGTACAAGGAAATGATGATCTTTGCAAACATTTGATATCGTCTTTAAAGCCGTCTGCTATCACATGATACTCTTCTCAAAGGGCTAAAATGCGGTAAAAACATGCCTTACAGGCGGCCCAACGAATTTAAAGCGTCGTTGGCCTTGAAAACGAATGCAGCTGCTCGATGGTCACAGAATATTCTCAATTGCGGTGGTTAGATCCTCGGGCAAGGTTCTACCCAAAAGTTTTCAATCATTCTCGTTTTTCTCCTCAACGAGGCATTATTTTCGTAAATGCGTGATTTTAGAGCTTTTTTGTTTTATTTAGCAGATGACATGACAGTTACAGTTTCCATTGTGGCAGTGGGCGAAATGATAATTCCTACCTGTCCTATGATATGTTTATGGCATATACAGTGCGTTCTATGAAAAAAGAAAGATAACCTAAAACAAACGGATACTGTAAATACACTATGAGATGTAGCAATGGAAGAATGAATGCTTATTATAAAATGATGACGTAGATCCTAATCAAATGATTGGCTGAAAGCGTACACGTGACCATGCATTTATTTAGCCTAACGCGAAATTTGGATAACTACCGGTCATTATCCTATGGTAATGACCGGTCATTGGCGATCATGTTTTGCGATGGCAACCATTGAGATTTATTTTTACCTTTACTCGCGAAAATGGCTGCCGCGGAATTTAAAACGCATTAGTTATCTAAGTTAGATCTAGAACAGTCATAAATGTAGGCCTATAATTAGTAATGTACGGACTGAGAGAGGAGGGTGATTTATCAAATAACAAGGATCCACGTCATAATTTTATGAAACAAATAATACAAAGCATTTTGTTCGGGCATTAGTAAAATTACCCACACTGGGTACCTTTGAAACAGTCCAAATACCCTCGGCTATCGCCTCGGGCGTGTTAGACTGTTCCAAAGGTCCCTTGTGTGGGTAATTCTTACTAATGCCCTCACTGCAGTGCATTATTTGTATATTAATCCATACACGCTTTACTGACCACCAATGTCATGGAAGTCTCTTCTTTTTTTTTTACCCCAAGATATGTTATATGTCATTGTGTGATTAAATCAAAACAAAGTTGTCAAGGTTCAAGCGGCATTTGTATTATCATGGTACATGCACAGTGCCAGCATTTCCAGGAAAGGGGGGGGGGGGGGGGATATGGGCTTATACTAATAGTAGACTTATAAAAAAAGAACCCTCTTGGTATTACCTGCCTGCCTATCGCTTGAACATTATTGTTAGAAAGGACTACAAATATTAAAATGTGTCTAAACAATGTATCATTATGTTGTTCTCCTTCGTTATATATATTTTCTCTCTCTCTCTCTCTCTCTCTCTCTCTCTCTCTCTCTCTCTCTATGTATCGTTGTTTCTTTTCCCTTCCCCTTCTCTCTCTCTCACTCTCTCCCCCCTCTCTCCCTCTATCTAGGCTTTCATTCTTTTGTTCTCCTTCTTTCTCTCCCTACTCCCCTCTTTCTTTCTTTATTTCGCTCTCTCTCTCGCTCTCTCTCTCTCTCTCTATATATCGTTGTTTCTTTTCCCTTCCCCCTTCTCTCTCTCTCACACTCTCCCCCCCCCCCTCTCTCTCTCTCTCTATCTAGGCTTTCATTCTTCTGTTCTCCTTATTTCTCTCCCTACTCCCCTCTTTCCTTCTTTCTTTCTTTATTTCGCGCTCTCTCTCTCTCTCTCTTCCTCTCTCTTTCCCTCCCTTTGTCCATCTCCCCGGCCACAAGCCGTGTATACCCTCCCATGACCTTTGGTGGGGTGGTAAGAACATATATGGCCTGCCAGCAGCGCATCCTCGGGGAACACCTGGGCTAATTCCATCTAATCATCCGCTAGGTTGTGATTTCTCCGCGCGGTGTTCGGTTGCAGCTGGCGTGCTGCTAACCACGTCAAAGCACACACGTAGACGATTATGTTGTGCGGAATTCATTCCAACATTCATCATGAGCGCTAATGGCGGATTGATTTTTCCTTTCTCTTTTTCTTACTTCATGGTTTGGTGCTTCGTCAAATAAGACAAAACAGAATGTTCGATAACAAATTTTTTCTTCTTCAAAAAAAACAAAATCTTTCAACAAAAATTGGTCTCAATTCGTTTTTTTCTTCATGATAGCAGGACTTATTTTGTTCACTCACTTTTGGCTTTCTTTTTTCCTAAACATCCTATAGCCCTGAATAGTCGTTGAGTTTGATACTTTATTTAATATGCCTAGAGTAGATAATTCCGCATTAGGTGGGAAAGGGGTGGCGAGAGGGGGGGGAGGGGGGGGGGGGGGGGACTACGGAGTTCCATCACAACATTATTTTGGCAATATTGCAATTCAATAAAAATTCAATTCAAATTTTATTGAATTCAATCAAAACAATTAGGATTATTCGCAATTCGCAATTAATAGTAACCGTGAGCATAAACCAATTAAATAAATACAATGAGGGGGGGGGGGGGGGGGGTGAACGGGACAGTTGGTAAAGTGCAGTTTGTTTTTCGTGACGGAGATGTTAGATCAAAATTGAACATATAAATATAAAAATGAAAAAGTGATTTCGGAAGGATGTTTATAATAAATAACATAATGATACGAAGAACAATACAATAAATAATATAAAATCAATTTAAAAAGCCTTGTAAACAATCAGTATCAAAGCAAGACAAAAAATACTTACAGCTCAGATTTGCTTGACAGATCGGTTCCACAAAACCGCATTTTTCATTGTACATGTTGTTTAATCATCAAAAGGAAAATGGTAAGAGCAATCATGCCTTTAAGTCTTAGTAAGTCGATTTCCCCCGTGAATATTGATACTTTTTCTCCACATATATAATAAATATACTTTAATGAAATAACAAAAAACCTTTTTCCCTATTTCACTCTGGGTCTTCTCGACTATCATCCCTTTCTCTCACACCGCAAGTAATTCTCTTCTCTAGAAATTAATTTTCTTTTTTAACAAAAGAAGAAAAAATGTCGAGACAAGTCGAAGGCCGAGATTTGTAATTCAAATGTAAGGATATTCATTGTCTTTCATCAACAAAGTCCCCAACCCGCCGTAATTAGCACCAAAATACAACAACCCTTCCTCTCTTTTCTTTTAACATAACCTTCGTTTCGACGAACTAAGTGTGTTTATAATGGAATAGAGTGCTTGAACAATCGGCGGTATGAGATGACTCTTACTCTAGTGTGAAAATTAACATTATAAAATGACGCATTGATCTTAAAGAACATCCTTCAGGTCAACATCTTTCTTTTGATGAATGTTTTGTGAAACCGCCAGCCGAACACTTCAGTGCATTTTTCTAGAATTGATAATAACGCGGTTTATTTAGATGTTGTTTGCAGACGATTAAGTTTCGCCTCGAGATTTTTAACATAAGGATGCGCATAAAGCGCGGTGTTTTAAATATCGGTACTTGATGGCACTTATAGTCGCTAAAGAGGAATTGTGAAGCATTATAATTGTTAATGATGAGCTCTTTGCTTGAGAACGGATCAAAGAAAGCGCAACTATAGGGCTTTTCTGTCAAATTGTGTGTTTCAACTAGCACCCAAGGTTTGTTGCATCATGAAATTAAGTACATATGACCTAAAATGAAGTGATCATATCGACTTCTATGTATTTTGTTGTTTACTTCATGAACCAAAGATGAGCGACAATATGTTCACTGTTAAATAAAACACTTGTAGCACCACCGAGTACGAAGTACTCCAGTCATCTTCAAAAGATATTTATCTCAGCCGATGTCACTGTAAAGTGAGTTTACCTAGAAAGAAAGAGCGACATCAATAAAAGACAGGATAGGAGAAATTACGAACAGGTATACAATACCTGTTCTAGACAAACATTTTGACTTATTGATAATTGATTTGATTGGTAATTGATTTATTGATTTCTCTATCATATTTTTCAAACATACATATCCATGTGTACTAATGTAACATTTACATTTCATCCATTCATATTTCATACATTTTATCCACCGGAATATATGACCTTGTATAGAAAAATTAAGAAATTAAGTTACATGCTTAATGCATATAAATGAGTAAGATAGACATGATATGTGAGGGCAACAGCATGGGTTTGAAACTTGATGTGCTTGCAGCCCTCACTTGAATGACACATAAATATAAAAGGAAGAAAGTGACTTGTTATTATAAGAAATATTCATAAAAAGGGGTAACACTTAGTGGATATGAGACGAACTTTCATAAAGGTAATGAAGTGAATGATATCTATATATACAGCAAAAAGAACTCGAGAAATTTAGGGGTAACTTATATAAAATGTAATGATAAAACTTTGCTCTTCCGAATGCATTACACCGAATAGCTTAGAATAAGATCATCATAACAATCAATACTTTCTTTCCTAGATTCTATTTCATACATAATAGTCCCTACTTTTTTCATAAAACAGGGCATTACGCCCTCCCTTTATCCTTACAACATCACTAAAAATGCCTATTTCGCTGCACAGCCATTCCCATATTTCATGAACATAATGATTTACAGAGGCATTGCAGAATAGGAGTTTCATATCTAACTAAGATGGAATAAGGACCACGACCTATATACCTGTAACAACTATTTTATAAACATATTCATTTTTATGCTTATTTTTCACTCGATTCTTTTTTTTTCTTCTAAACGTTTACACGAATGAGATATACAATATGAAATATGGGCATTAAATTAATAACTGTTTATATCCATGAGCTGTATTTACTATTGGTAAGAACTTAACTAGCATAGGTTTTTCATGCCCAAATCAAATTAATTATGAATGAAGTCACTTTTTAGCATGATTTGGGCCCGATCTTTAAAAGTCTGTATCAGAACCGTACGTTCCGTCTACCATGAACAATTGAGATTGGAATTTATCTAATCGTCAGTGATGAACCAAAAAAGTCTGAATATGCACTTTTGATTTCCAGGGTAAAGTGAATTATGTCATAAAAAGTGATATGCGACACAAGTTGATATTCTTTTTGTCCCGTCCGCGAATAATATGTTACTTCCGCATAAAATGACCCCCACCACAAATGCCACAACCACCATCATCCAGACCACCACCATCCCTACCATCCCCACCATCCCCACCACCCCCACCATTCCCACCACTACCACCACTACTAACACCACCGTTACCAACGCTACCGTCACCATCACACCACATCCCAAACCAGCATCAACACATCCACCACACCCGGTACCCATGCCCACACTACACCAAAACCCACACCCCAAACTAGCCTGCCCCCTGCATAGCAGCCGCCTTGAAGCATAGCCATTGTTTCCTTAACGTCTGCTCACCCGCGAATGACATTCCTAGCGAACCTTTAATAATCGTAAGCTCGTTATTCCACTACCGTAGATACAATTAGCTAAGAGTTGGTCAAGTGGAGACGAAGACGTTGATTGATTTTTCTCGTCATCGTGACCGTGTGCTCCCGGGCGTTCATTCAGCACAGTGGATGGAAGACAATGACGACTTCGACTCCGGATTGAAAGCGACAGATTGGTTGCATCACTGGTGGATTTAAGCGGAATAACGAACTGGCCATGCCCCTTATGAAATCCAATCGTACACACCTTAAGAAAAAAAAAAACTAGTGATCCTCCGATTGTACTTTTGTGCCTGAATTGTCATTTTTCTAATACCTAAAAGGCACGTAAAATGTAATTCTTTTCCTGTCATATATTTGCGAAAGCCTACCCCCTGGCAAAGTCCTGGAATCCCTTATTTCCTGAATGTGGGGGATGTTGGTTTGATTCGGAAGATAGTGAGAGTGAGAGAGAGAGAGAGAGAGAGAGAGAGGGGAGAGAGAGATAGAGAGAGAGAGAGAAAGAGAGAGAGAGAAAGAGAGACAGAGAGAGAGAGACATAGTCAAACAAACAACAAACACAAATATATTATAGATAATTAGATAGGATAAGATAAATAGATAGATGGGTAGAGAGACATAACATACATTTTGAGAGACAGACGAAAAGTGATGGTTATAGAGAGTAAAAAAACACAGAACAAAACAAAACACAGACGTGATAGAGATATATAAAGAGGGAGAGAGAGAGAGAGAAAGAAGGAGAGTTTGTGGAGATGGAGAGAAAGAAAAATCGAGAAAGAGTGATAGAAAAGGAGAGAGAGAGAGGGGGGGGGAGGGGCAAATAAAGAGGGTAGGTGATGCATTGAGGGCTCGAATATAATGCCATCGGAAAATTATATTAGGATGAAAGTACCGATCGTTATTCCCATTAAACATTGATACTGTTTTTGACATAACGAAACAATATTGTTGTTTATATACTTTACAATCTCAGAGCTGTGATTTAAGTATGAAACGTAGAATCGAACTTTACATAATTGTATATCGTCGTTTCCAATCTGTTAGGTATCAAATCGAGGAGACCAGCGTGCCAAAGCAAGGGAAATATTAACATTTGCTATAGGCAAGATTCATCTCGACCTTTTCCTCTCCCCTCCTCCTTCCATTCACTCAGCTGACTCGTTTCTTGGCACTTCCTAAAATCTGGCAGCGGTAAAGCCGTATAAATGTTACAGTCTCTCCCTCTTTCAACGGCCCACCCCATCCCTACCAATAATAATTGACGGGTACTCGGTCAGACCACAACCCATGAGGGCAGCATAATTCTTTTCGCCTCATTCGTATTGTGATTTTCCCCTCAGTAATTCGGATAAAAACTCGACTCGGCGACAAAGTCGAGTTTCATTTAGTGTTCGCTGACTTCTGATAGAAACGCTCCGACGTTTGTACTCCCAACATTTCATCGCCCGATGTCGCTCGTTTTCTGAACACGGCTTTCTCTCTTTCTCCGCTTAAACGGGCTTCTCGGTGATAAATCTTTGACGACTTTCAATCGCTCCCGCCTTTTTCATAGCGTAATTAGAGGAAATTAACTTTTGGTCCCTGTCTTACAAGCGTCTTGTGAGTGAAAGTGAAAGGATGTGCTCGTTTTAATCGCTGATATTTATGTGTAATATTGTATCAAGCATCAACGTCAACAAATGCCAAATAAACACATCTGTTGTTGATATTGTCACTGCTTTCTTGAAACATTCACGCGATTCCTTAATCCTCCACGATAATTAACATTATGTAGGGGTAGAGTGGGCAAGACCAACATTGTTGATGCTCTTATTGACTTTCCTGGTGAATTATCAGACGGACCTGGCAAAGTTTATTCCATGAGAACCGCAGACTTTGTCGACAGGAGCTGAGGAATTTGTCCAAACTATGTTCCTATCTTCTTTAGATTCTAATTTTTCGGATAATTGTGTGTTACTCGTGATTAGATCCTACTTATCCTCTAGCTAACAGGCTACTAAAGCGTTTACACATTACTTTGCGGATCATCAATATTGGTTCCTGTTGATTACAAGCTACGTAAGAAAACACAAGAAAACCAATCGTCCATGTAAGTATCATATCGTACCATTTTATTTGAAATGCATTCCAGGAAGAGACAGAAAAGTCTGGATGCATGTATATCAGGTTATCCCTAAAATCGATTACAGGTAAATTGACGAATAATAATTCTCAATATACCACATCTTTATTTTGGTTAAATGTTTGACATATTCTTGTAATATATATGACATATTTCATGAAATGAAATTTATCCTCTGCAGCTGTGACCGCACACTAAATTATCTTGTTTTACGTAAAAAAATCAAAACCAATCGTAAAATAAAACAAAATATACTGATGAATTATTTTTTAAGTGGTTTTTACAACTCTCATTACAATATGAGTGATTCCACTGCATAATAAAGGTCGTAATCAAAAGAAATACGGATACATTTTTTGTTACTTGAAAAAAGGCACCTTTGGGGCAATGAAATGCGGTTCAATTTCTCAGATTACTGTCGATCGCCTAAAACTCTGATGTGATGCAACCACGAAAGCCAAGGAACAGATATACAACAAGTATAAATTTGTTATCTATATTGTTGTGGTTTGGTCATTTAGGTATAAACAGGTAAACGTAATACCTTTATTTGTCTTACTCTTTTACGTCATTTTTCCCCCAAGGCACGTGTGGTTTCTTGAAAGAGGATTTGGGTAGAAAACAATGTTTAGCTAGTGTTTATGGCTTTGGTACGATAAACCTCAGATGTTTTGTTTTGGTGATCAAATATGGTCTCGAAGGTACAAATCAACAAACAAACTAATCGTGCTAAATCTTGAATGAAAATTTACAAAAAATGAAAACCCCTAAGGTATTCTGTTATATTGCAACATTATTATGCAGAATCGATTTTTTTTTTTTTTTTAATTTGTAGGCGTACTCCAAAATCTTTTGATTTTCTCGAGATGGTAATGAGGCCTAAGCGGTTTTGGAAACAACAAATTATGAAGTTCATCAGTATTCCATCAATGTTGCTCTTATTAATCATGTCTTTGTCTACTTGAGTGATAGGGTAATAGGGAAAATAACGTACGGAAAGGAAAAAAAAGAGTTTTTTTTCTTCATCCTATTCATCTTATTCCGTTTTATTTCTCCTTCTCGAGGTTATACCTCTCTCTCTCTCTCTCTCTCTCTCTTTCTCTCTTTTCCCCTCTCTTTCTATCTCTCTCTCTCTTGAAATGGTGCTGAACCAGGGAAGGGTGGTATGTTACCTCTATTTCCATTGCTTCTAAATTTAAAAAAAAAATGTATATATCTTTTTTTTTAATCTGACACGCCCGTTTTTTATCCTTCTCAGTCCTTCAAGGTAAAAAATATCAACAAATCGGGGTCAATCATGGAAAAAGACAAAATGGGCACATTCGTCAGCAAAAGAAAGGGTGTATTTTGTCTCACTGTTTTTGTGTGCAGGGGACGCATTTTCCTCATCGAGGTAAGGGGCAGCAATCAGTAGATTGTACATAACAACGGTCCTAGTATGATGGTTTCCTGAACAAAATATTTTTGGCGCCCTCAATCCAAGTATCTAGGCATACAAAGCAAAGGCTTTGACGTGTACAATGGCAGTTTAAAGAAAGAGAAGAGGAATAAAAGGGAATACAACTAGTAAACCTCCTACGTACCAGCGTGCAATATAAGTAGTTGACGTCATTAAAAAAAATCGCAACATAATAACGGACCCAAAGCCTCAATCAATCTTTTCAAAGATACAATCAATTTATAAGTAAGGAATCAGTTGTTTTCAGCTGCCTTAAAGATAAAGTTGAGTTCTAGTCATGCGATTGTATTGTGAAAGAAACGTTGTGAAATCGATCAGAAAAGTTTGATCATCTAGCATATAAGTATTGGTGTGTACTGCAAGGTTCTGGAATCATCAACATAAGGAATTAGGCCCAGTCTTGGTAGAGTTATAAGCACTGTACACAGAAACATGTGGAATACAATTCCTTCCCGATTTTTAAGAAGTTATGAATATTAAGGCATTTGAAGAGCCATGCTTTTCAGGGAACAATTTTCTATCTGATGTCCTTCCACACTTGCATAATATAATGATAACGCTCATACATTATTGTTCACGTCTTCCTAGAACTGAACCTTCCCTTTAAGTCTACCCCAAACCATCTTGGCTACTTACTCTTTAATCGTTATCTAGATTATTACCATCAATTCGTGAGGATGTAGACAATAATCTATCCATGATTGCCGTAAAAGCAGTAGTAAAAGTAATAATAAATTATAGTGCATTATTTGAGACTTAAAGGCTATATAAATTGGATTAATGAGGGTATAATAATCTTTCAATCCGAGTTTTAATGCATTTTTTTTCTTTGAAGAAGATGCACACAAAAATTCACCACCGAAGTGTCTCTGTTTCTGTAAAAATGTCTGTCTGTCTGGCTATGATCTTTCTCTCTCTATCACTCTCTGTTGTGGAAAATATATTGCTGTAAATTATAACATCATCTAATTGGCATTTCAGCTCCCCCTGCAAAATAAGTCATTTTTTAATGCAACGCTTTTAAACTCATTTCCATACTGCACTTTCCAGCTTGTGTTGAATTCTACAGCATCCATCCTCCTATCGTCTTGTCTTCCTTCTTTCTTTACTGGTCTCTCTATACCTGTCTGTATCTTTTCTTTTTCTCTGATTCTCATAATCCATATTCCCACCCCCTCTCTATTTTAATCCCTTTCTTTACACCCTATCTCTCTTCCCCCTTCAACTATTGTACCCCCTTTGTTTCTATCTCCCGCCATTTTCATTACACATCTAATATTTATTTCCTCCTCCGTCTGTTTCTCGACATATTTCCAGTTGTTTTCTGCCCGAAAGTTCCCCTGTCTCTTTTTCTTATTTCTTTACGCCAGTTTTATCTTACTTTTTCCCCCAGCCACAGGAAATTTTAAGAATTCACTTTTATCCGTGCTCCCTTTCTACAATCTAATTGTGTTTGGAATATAAAAACCCTTTAGCGAGATTAATTCCTCCTTATTCCTTCAAGAAATATGACGGAGTTGAACAAAGAAAGTTTTACTACTAACCACGCTTATCGTAATAGATTTCTTTTTTGCTCACACATTTTGTGTTTTTCTTTTTCTTTCTCTCAAATATTTCTCTCTCTCTCTCTCTCTCTCTCTCTCTCCCTCTCTCTCCCTCTCTCTCTCTCTCTTTCCCCCTCTCTCTCTCTCTCTCTACCTTTCTCATCTCTCTCTCTCTCTCTATACCTTTCTCATCTTTCTCTCCCTCTCTCTCTCTCTCTCCCCCTCTCTCTCTCTCTCTCTATACCTTTCTCATCTCTCTCTCTCTCTCTCTATACCTTTCTCATCTTTCTCTCCCTCTCTCTCTCTCTCCCTCCCTCTCTCTCTCTCTCTATACCTTTCTCATCTCTCTCTCTCTCCTCCTTTCTCATCTCTCTCTCTCTCTCTCTCTCTCTCTCCCTCCCCCTCTCTCTCTCTATACCTTTCTCACCTCTCTCTTTCTCTCCCAATCGTTTCCTATGTTTTCTTTCTATTTCTCTATCTCTCTCTCTCTCTCTCTCTCTCTCTCTCTTTGTTACTCCTTCTCACCATCTCAGTCACTATTTGATTTAATAATAATTTGATATAAAGACTTTCTACTGAATAAACCATTAATTATTGATTAACTTTGCGGTTGGATTTTACCTCATTCTATGCTTCTAACCCAAGGTAAAGATTTGATATTTTCATTAAAAATAACCATTTCTATAAGTGCATCTTCAGCAATCATTTCGAAATGTGCCACCATTACAACCATTACGCCAAAAATTGACAATTTTTTAGGAACAAATCTCACTCACTGTATATGTTTTATCGTTCTCTATTCTCTCGTATTGAATGGCATGGTTTCTTGTATTAAAGTCCCCCATATCCTCTAAAATGTTCCTCTCTTTTCCAACGAAAAAGTAAAGAGTAATACAAAAAGTCTCCTGTGTATCACTGCACGCATTTTTTTCTTCACACAATCCATATATGTAAAATGCATATTTTGTCATCAGCTAGTAAAAACATTGACATTTCTGAAATAATCTGCACAAAGCAAAAGAGATAGGATCAGGGTTGCCAATTCGCGTTTGATACAACGTACAATGTTCATAACTTTCCTATTTTTGTGTATGAATCGGATTTTGCTCAGACATTCACTGGCATGTTTTTCAAGGTTTTTCTGTTCCTAACGAAACCAATTAAAATGTTTACACAGTTCATTGTGTATGGGCCCTTTGTATAACATCACGTTTTCATAATGCGTCAATAGGCGGCGCCGCGATAGTTGCTGCCGCAGTCTTACGTCAGACGAATGACGCATGGTTTGTTTTGGGCACTACGAAATTTGAACGCGATGTCAAACATAGAATCTGAAGAATGGATTTGAGCCAATCCTACCGCGGGGACATTCCCGTGACGTCCAGACAACAAAGCTTTTTCCAGGGCTCAAGGTGGATTTGCGCTTTATCTCAGGCCACTCTCTAAGGACTCTATGTAGCAATCTGGGGGCACTCTTGAATTGTGCGAAGACATGACCGGAGTCGAGTAGATAGTTAATGCCTTGACAGCTTAGGTACTTTTTTCCTAGTATTTACGATGACAATATCCACAGCCTACGACCGCCGCGAACGAAATAAAACGCAGGCAAAAGTCGGGATAAATTTATGTGTCGTTTTGGCCTCGATATATCTGTAATTTGGAATACAATTTTTGTTATCTCTCGGTCGTTACGAGCTATCGTCTGCTCTAAATCTTTTCGTCTTCATCCTTTCTTCGTTGTCTCCTTCCCTCTCCGTTCACGTATGTCTAGTTTGCCCCACTATTTTGCATGCCTATTATCGCATGTAGGCTTATCATTCACCGCTGCTGAATAACTTCCCTGTGTATCCATCAAGTCCATAACAAACGTGTAGACAGATATATAGAGGGGGAGGGGAGAGGAAAAGAAGACAGAGAGTGAGAGAGAGAGAGAGAGAGAGAGAAAGAGAGAGAGAGAGAGACATTACGAGGGAGGAGGGATTACGGGGGAAACAGGGGGGAAGGGAGGAAAAGGAGGGGGAGAGAACAAAAAAGTTATTTTGTTTTTAAAATCAGTTGGTCTCAATTTCAGTATTGACTACGGTTCCCCCTTCACCTCCATCTTTACCGTCCTTTCTAGCTCTCACCCTCTCTCTCTCTCTCCCTCTCTCTCTCTCTCTCTCTCTCTCTTCTCTCTCTCTCTCTCTCTCTCTTCCTCTCTCTCCGTCTCTGTCTCCTTCTGTCTCCTCTTCCTTTCCTCCCTTCAATCATTTCTCATCGCTGTCAAAGTATATCCCTATTTCCTTTGATCTTCTGGTAAATGTCATATTCCCTTCCGTCATTGCTCGGAGGAGAAAGGTTTTTGTTTCCTTACCAAGTGTATCTATTTTCAAATTTAATTAATCTGACGAAAGAATTATGGAACCCTTTTTCCCCGCCAAAAGAGTGTATCAGTCCTATTCAGCGGTGTATGTATTGTACATGTATGTTTAGGCCGGAAGAATTTTTCCTTCTCATTACATCGTTTCATTGTGGTTTTGTCCATTTGCCTACAAGTCTTTAGTGATATTCCTTCATTTATTAAATGTTTCTCCTCTTATATAGTATACGCTGCTAAAGACATACTATTAATACCCTTAAAGGTATTACACAGTTTTGGTATGGGGTCATGAATTTAGTTCAAATTAACATATTGGAAGCATATGCGTTCCTACAATATTCATTGATCGTTGTCCCGATTGAAATCGAGTCTAAAGTTATGAAATTATAAATAATAAACTCTTTATGTTGTATAGCTCCCTCTGAAGGTCATGATATCAATTTAGCTATGAAACAATGTTTCTTGACTAAAATCGACCGTTTAGCTTTTCCTGTTTGAAAATTATATATCACAACTACATATTCTGAGATTTTCATGGTCGCAGCTACCATTGTACGGCCGTAGGCGCTATTTGAAATTTATCAAAATTTACCGGGAGCACTGGTAAATTTTTATATTCAATTTTTCTCGAAAACAGAAGTGTTTTAGGGGTTAATTTTTTTAGTGCTTATAGTACATCCACAGGGGCATCAAAATATATCAAAATTGTAAAGATTCACTATCCACCCAATTTTCAAAATTTCCCAAAACTTTGTATTACCTTTAAGAATGTATTTTAGGAAATGGTAATGAAATTGAAAGAAGTCAGAAAAAACGAAGAAAAGAAAGGCAGTTATCGAACAAGTGAGTGATCAAGAAAAAGTAAGTGAGAACGTTGAAACAGAAATTGTGCTTATTTTGTCCTTCAGTGAATACCACGGTAATATAAAAACTGTTCGAATCTATCCTGTTAAATATTCTGCGCAATCATAACTTTGTAAAACTTTTGGCGAGTTCCGCTACAAAATCTTCCTTTTTAAATTTAACGTTAACAAATGGCTTTCTCTTTGTTTAATTTATCGTTCTAGAACCATAATTTAGGTTATTCGTCACGATGTATTTTGATTTACAAAGGGGGAAGGGCTAGGAAATACACCCCCAGATTTATGAAAAATATTGGTGTTGGGAATATGGTTTACTCATATTCGGGCACCTTGCTATCCGTATATGGTATTTTACATCTTATCCATAGCTCATTGAGATAGTGAAACAACTTTTTCATTTAGGTGAACTACAAAATATCACTTTTGCGCAAATGGTGTTAACACCACTGGACCAGTTGTACCGTACGCTTATGTAATCATATCCTCCGATTGAAATAGCTCTGCCCAAAAGAAATGTGAAATAAGTTCAGTTTTAGAAGTAATCTATATATATAATGCTTAATCACTAGCATTTTATATTGAGAAAAAAAAATACACCCCAATGGATAACCTTGTATGCCTAATTACAAATAACATGGGCCTGAAATTAAATTTCGCTTACGTACTAGACAGGTACATCGTTGTTCAAAAACATTACCGGGCATGGTGGCTCAATGGTTAGAGCACCCGCCTCATGAACGGGAGGTCGTGGGTTCGAATCCCGGTCGAGTCAAACCAAAGACTTATAACAATAACAATGGGACCTTCTGCCTTCTAGCTAGGCGCTCAGCATATTAGATTGGAGAAGGGTAGTAATAACATATTATGTTATGCAGGGCCCGCCGGAAGAGCAGTTTCATAACTGAAGTGGCTACCCTGGGTAAATAAAACGTTATTATTATTTTTATTTATTACTATCTTGGGTAGATGGTAACATGGTATATGTTACACTTCAATCTTGCTCTACTGGGATAGTAAAATGGCATATAAAAATAGCAATCATCGTTCTACACAATGCTGATATCTAAATCGACCACTGTGCGGTAAAGAAGGGAAATTGACATAAATGTAAATGAACTGTTGACATGATTTTAACATTGTATTCAACATGATATAATCTCAAATGATTTGTCACAACCTTTTGGTAGGCTGTCATTAAGTTTTGCTTTGGCGGGGCAAAGTGTAACGCCAAAGACTCATCGTTCAAATTCGAATTCGCTAATTTTGTATCTGTCACAAGTTGTAATCTAAAATTAGTATACTTGTATAGACCTTGGGTGCATAATCTTAGATTGTTGGGACATTCTCGGTAGGTTGCTCTTTGATTTTGCCATGGGAGGGTATACCATAGCGGCAAAGAATCATTATTTTTTGCATTTTTGTTCTCTTGAATCTCCAGCACGCAGACGGGATTGTAGTCGGTCGTGGGATAGAGGGTAGTCATATTTCTTCTCTATCATCGATTGAGGATCCTCTGATCATTAGCCAGAATAATAAAGGAGGAAAAGAACGCATCAATAACAACAGCAGGCAGGCTAAAATCCCTCGCGCGCAGGGATAAGAATACCCCAATCGCCTATCGTTTCGAGACACCGAATTTCCAGTTGCATCTTTCTTCTGCGATATCTCCGTAAACATAATGGTCATTCATTTCAACACTTTAATTTCTTTTCAACGATTGAAGGATGGGTTTGCTCTCTTGGGTGGTTAAACGAGGAGACGAATCAGAACGCAGTGTCCGAATCGAAAAAAAGTAATTTGTCATTCGGGAAAAACATGATCAATACGGGCGTATTACCTGGAGCAAAATTTGTGAAAAGATCTGGTGTAGTTATCCAATTTTCCTTCTCAGCTTTATGATCCAGGTCCTTTTGATCTTAGGAGAGACCTTTCATCCGATACCAATTTAATAATCGGCGATCTCCCTGTTGATCAGGAGATGGCTCCCTTTATAAACAGATAAAATGAATCCGCGTGCAAGTTTAATAATTCCGCTATTTTGCTGGAGTTTCCTTTCATCGTAGTATATCAAAGTACTATAAGTGTTCGTTCCATTTTATAACAAATTTATAACAAATTTATTTTGTCTCTCTGATATTTCCGCAATTAGTTAAAGGACGGTTTCACTCTAAAAAATAGAGGCTGCGCCGGAACTAGGACTTTCGGAGCGGGAAGGGGGGGGGGGGGGAGAGGGGGTGGGGGGCGAATTTTCCAAAAAGCTAACTTTCTTATACATGGATTAGCAAACCAAAAATCCAGCTATCTCGAGTTACAAACGTGTATAAAATGTTCTGAAATAACAATACCCAAAACAACAAAAATATCTATCGAACAAAAGTAGCTTAAACATAACAAAACAAAGAGAAAAGAAAACAAAGCAAAACAAAAATTCAGTAGGTCTTGTCGGTTGTTGTAAGTCATTGATTACCTAAGGCGAATTGGATATTGCTCAAGTAGAGGGTTGCAATAAGGTTTTAGGTTAAGGTTTAGGGTTTGGATTAGTGTTACTTTCATTTAAGAATCCTACCAATAATACCATTTGGCCGCAGAACATTTGATGTAAAATCACTCATTTTTCTTCTTCGCAGCAAAGATTTCTAAAACTGCTTCATTTAGTTATGATCTCAATAAACGCGCTTGTCTATTTCATCACGTGAAAAACCTCTTTCGTGCCAAATCAGGTTGAATTGGAATTCGCTGATGTTCCCATGACCCGGATGTTCAGTAGACCATACAAAACTGTTACAGAGTGACCACTACTGAATATTCATACTTCCGGAATGCCCATTTTTCATACAACTTCCTATAAATAATGGACTACATCTTAAAGGGGACATCGGATTATGTTGCCATATATTTGCGCTTTTTAAATAGTCATGACACCCCTTGTTGCAGGCTGTGCTTGGAGTGGTTATAGTGGTAATGTTCTACAATTCTTATCCGGACCCCATATCCATAATATCCAGAGGACTGCGTACGTAAGAGGGAAGTAATTATTCAGTAGCGGTCAGTTTGTAACCGTTTTGATGGACTACTAAGGTTCGATATGTCTTCAGATCACTCGAGATACAATGTGATAAATCCACAATATACATCTATCAAATGAATACGCAGCCCCTCCCATGACTCCAATTTGGGCCATTCGCTTCCCCGAAAGGGGACAATTATTATTATTGTGTAATTTTTTTTTCCTCTGGAACAATAGGATACGGTTAGATGTTCCCGGTACACCCATCGCTATGTTACTGATTACTTTTTCAGGTGAAATATGTTTGATTATTCAGTCTCTTGAACACCAGGGAAACGAGTAGAAACCGTTTTCATGCATTGGTTTTCAAAACAACATTTTGGTTTAATCAGGACGGAGGCGCATTCCGTAGTCCCACAAGTACTTAATTCTGTTCTGATCTAATTGAATCTTTTCAGCACCAGCGCGGAGTTGAAACAAAGCTTTTTCGAGATTTGGAACTAAAGGAACTTGGTAAACAAGCTGATTGGTGAGTATTTTCAGCATAAAGTTAGATTCGCACTTACTAATACATTTGAAAACAAGCTTTTTGTGGGCTTGGGTACTATACCTTTATTGGAATCACTTTAAGTGTCTCCCGTCGAGTGTTGAGAGATCGATCAATGTTCACCAGCTTTTCCTGAATTGTTTTATCATGATTTAGTTTTAGCTTCCCTTCGCTGTCCTTTTTATGGTACAGAGGGAGACAAAAGAGAGAGAGAGAGAGAGAGAGAGAGAGAGAGAGAGAGAGAGAGGGGGAGGAAGGGGAGAAAGGGAGAGGGATAGGGGAGAACAAGATCCCAGATGATAAAGAGAAAGAGAGAGAGAGAGAGAGAGAGAGAGAGAGAGAGAAATCGAGAGAGAGAGAGAGAGAGAGAGAGAGAGAGCGAGAGAGAGAGAAGGAGAGAGAGAGAGAGAGAGAGGGGGGGGGGTAGAGAAAGTAAACAAAAAATGCAAAATGGAACTGGAGAGAAAATAACATGAAGTTAGAAATAAGTTGTACTCAATGATAAAGAAAAGTAGGGTTAGGGCGAACCCATTTGTTCGATTGCGTTGGGATGCGGCGTTCGTGTATAGAAAATTAAATTTCTTCTTAACCATCTGTGTTTTCTTGCGCAATTGTGTCATCTTGATTCCCCATCCTTCTTAATCTAAAGTTCTGTATAGGCAGAGTCAAAGTGGAATTTACCTTGAATTTGTATGAAGCAGGGTAAAAATGCAGGCGTCCAATATGTTACGGCAACGTCCTGTATTTCTTGAATTTGTCACATTTTCCGCATACTGTAGAACTTCCCAGGTACCGGCATATTTCCGGATTTTTGCTGAAACCATGATTGATTGAGCGCGAATTACATGGATACAAACAAATTACTTTTCCTCACTCGCTTCGCTCGCTCTTTGGTTCGTTATACTTGCTCCAATTATTTACTTTGCTGCTCCAAATTAAGGCCCTAGAAAGTCCAGTAATTGATAATTATTTCCCGCTAAATGTTCATCATAATATTGACAAATTCGATGACCAGGGCTATAATCTTTTATGTGGACAGAATCAATTTCAACAAGTTACTAATACAGAACAGAGGACAACTTTTGCAGAACTTGCCACCGCAAAGCGTCACGGACCATTTTGCTGGCACTTTACAAGTCTTCCTCTCCCTCTGATATCAACATTATTTCTAAATTCTAATGATATCAGAGTTTTTATGATTTGAATTATGTAAACTCTCATGATACAACATCAAATCTCGACAAGAGAGTCAACAGTGTAATAATCGGGGGATCTGCACATTTTTCAAAATAATGAGACAAACAAACCGATTAATAAATAGCTCAACCCCTTTTTGAATTTCCAGGTACACCTGTTTCATTTTAACCAGATTTGTACAATTCGGTTATGGAAATTGTCTTTCTCCTCAATCAAGTGCAACGTGATCAAATGCATTCGTTTCCTAGGAGATAGTGTAATCGATAGTCCCGATAGTATCGAGAGGGAAATTGGTCAATCTGTCGCCTGATTTGCACAAGCAAGTGGGACACCTTTTTCTTTTTGTTTCTTCTGTTTTTCCCCCTCCAGAACTCTTTATAAAGTTAAATGTGATGCCCTAACGTTGAGCATGACTTGTGTGTCATGTATTACTTATGATTAGGCGAAGGGTAAGCTAATATCGGAAATGATTCCCCAAAGAACGTTCAGAAAATGTTCATCTTTGTTTAATAATCAAAACATATAAGCATAAATAGCGGGTACTAAGGGGGGGGGGTAGAATAACTGCAAGAGAGATAAAGAGAGCAATAGAGGAGGGGATAAGAGGGGAGAAGGAAGAGGGAGGGATCAGATCTGGGAGTGAATGAATCTTCGAGGAGCCTTGATAAAAAGAAGAATTTGACCGGAATTCGGCTGATGTATAGAGTTGTATTATAAATAAGTCTGATTAATATGTAATACCAAAGATATCAGAAGAACGATCAAAGCAGAACGGTCAGCGTAACCTGATTTGATGAAATTTATAGGGCGTGACAAATTGGTCTATCAATTAAAGGTTCATATTTTTACCCTATTAAACGAAACTCCTTGGCGCGTGACGACGGCCGTCGCTTTACCATGTGGATTACATTTGGCCCAATCAAGCTTTGGAATTCCTTACCCGCTATACACTAAAAACTCGCCCATCGTCAATTTCCTTTAAAAGCCCGTACAAGTTTCGCCAGGAGGGATTAGACCATCCAGCGTGGTCACTGACAGGCAGGTGGCTATCTCATCAACTCAGCTCTCAATTAACATAAGAAAAAGAGGATCATGGGGGACCAACGGGCACCGCTTTAATAGGCATTGTTTTCTATATAGAGGGAGCAAGTACAGTACAGTGTGGCTTTAATTTTTAAAAATAACATAAGAAGTATATTATCGGTATTTAGTGTCATGACTATTGATTATCTTCTTCCTTCGTCGTCCTTTAAGTCTGTGTTTGCCTTTGTTTTGTTGCTTTGTTACTTTCTGTTACGTTATTGTTTGTTAAATTATTTTACAGTACGTATATAGGTTTTTAAGGGGTTCTGCCTTGAAAGGCCAATGGCCTATGCAGTTCCCCTCCACAATTTCATTTCATCTTTATCTCTTTTTTTGTCAAGTATGATATACTACAATGTTATTATTCCTTAATGTACTTAACCGAATGTTATGCCAGTTTATTGTTTTCCCGTTATTTGTGATACCCTTTTGATGGAATTTGAAAAAATGCGCAAAGTAGGAGATGGGTATGGCCACAGCTTCTGACGTTTTAACAACAATATTATCAGTTTCGTTTTGTTTTTGTTTTAATCGGAATGGGGGAGGGGATAATTACACCCAACACACTTCTCTAGTGCATGTGCTATTTGAACAGTTAGTAAGAAGTTTGCCACCCGTACGATTTCTTGATGCGCAAGTGCCTATCACTTCACTGAAGGCGTTCATAGTACAGAAAGTTCAACTGAATTCACTTTGCACGACCCCCTATTACGAAAAGAAATCGAAATTTCTAAAATTCCTATTTTTTAAATTGGTATATCACGATTATGTAGCCTTAAGCATTCAACAAACTCAGTTACGAATCTCACTCCTGATCAAACGAATTGGAAATAAAGAAAGAAAAAAGAGTCTTTCCTCTGAACGTTTTCTACCAGCATCAATTGGAAATGATCTACACATTCGAAAAAAAGGCGAAAGTGGATACTGGTCTTGGTGCACCTACATTTAACTTGCAAATACTTAACAGTCTGGACATGGAATGAATAATGATAAAGGGTTTAACCTGTATAAGATTCTTTGAAATGGCAATGTCAATATTCATGCAACCCCGCGAGACAATGTAATGTGTATTCATGTTCAGTGTTACGTCTGGAAAGACATTTAAGTATCCAAGCATGGTGTTAGATCTACTTGAATTACAGTATTTCCTACCGAAGTATCTCAGGAATTTCGAAGAAATAGACAAAGTTTCTGAATTTAGGAAGCGAATACAGGGTGTATGGTTGGTCATGTATAACCATAGACCTACTTCGTAGAGGTCCTTGGTTTAACCATGTGGTTGATAGGCGGATCACGGGGGGTTCGGGGGGGGGGGATTTATTTTTTTCTTCAGGTTTCGCACTTTCGCTTATCCGATATTTTGTGTGTGTAAAATCGACAGCCCAAAGACATACACACACAAAAGGTAAAATTTGAGGACCCCTTCCGTTTTGCTTGTTTTCTGCTTCCTTGGGGGGGGGGGGGGGTATCTTTTTTTATTTAAAAATATCCCCTTGTGGTTTCAAGAACAATTAACACGGGGCACTAATTTTCAGAATACAAATTACAGTCCAAAATACACACACATGTATAAACCAAGGATTTGTCACTATGTATTTCATTTTTTTAATTGTTTGGCCTGACCTTTGAGTGGCCATTTTTATATCTACTATCTACAGTATGTTAAAGAAAATAAGAGTAAACTTGATATCCATCTGCCGCAATCATCGTCCACTTCCTCCCTGAGTTTTGGCATTCTCGAGCCATACATTATTGCATATTTTAAGTCATGTCCCCTCCACCCCCCCCCCCCCGAAAAAAAAATGAACAAAACGTTAATCATGATAATTTGACATTCTTTTATTTAATTTTAATTCTCATACAACGATTTTTAGAAATTATTCATGCATTAGTAAGTTTAGGGCTAAATTCCAAAGAAAATTTGATGATACATTTCTGCCTGTCAGATAATTTGGACATGAGGACCTCTACCCCCCCCCCCCCCGCCCCGTCCCAGCCCCCTTTCCTCCATCGGGAGAAGAATCCTGGATACGCCAAAGCTCACCGTGCGGATTTTATTGAGCAACACGTGACCTCCCCAACACTTGATATTACGAGGCGGTTGCCAGGGACGCAGAAACGACGCGTCCAATAAATCTGCAATGAAACAGACAAAGGCAAAATCCCGAAAATTATGAGGGTGAAACATGCTATCAAAGATCGACGCTTGACCAAGGCAAGGCAAGGTAATAAAGTTAAAGGGAAGTGGCAATCAAACCTTGTCTAAGCGCTTATCCATCTTCACTGGTGCGCAAGGAATGACGTCGACGACGATGAAGATGATGATAACAATAATAACAACAACAACACCAACAACTACATAACTAATACTAATAAAGATAAGAATAAGAACGATAGCAATAATAATAATGATATTAAAAATAATATCAATAATACTTCGCAAGCCGATTCACTTTTAAACACGGTTTCAAACTCTTTATAACATCACATACATCTCAGCTACATTTGACAATAATGAAGGCTGAAAACGAACTGTAATCTCCTGTAAAGATGAATAAAATAATCTGCGTGCTCCTTTGTTTTTTCTGTGTTAGTTTAAAAAAAAAATGACAGCGAGCTGTCCCCAATGCCCTCGTAGTAAAAAAATATAGGCGTAACAAGAATAATGTGGAAAGTTTAAACCAAACATTTATTCTACATACATATTTTGCGACGTGTACCTACATGTACATGCATTTCTTTCTGCAGTACATGTGATTGTTAGAAAGACTGAACATTTTCGTCATTTTAAACCTACAGTTTCATTCTTAAAGGTAACACAAAGTTTTGGAATTTGGTTCAAATGAACATATTGGAAGCATATACGATCCATCCTACAACATTCAGTAATAGTTGTCGCGGTTGAAATCGAGTCTAAAGTTATGAAATTGTAAATAATATACTCCTTTTGTTGTATAGCGCCCTCTCAAGGTCAAAATATTAATTAAGCTATAAACCATGTTTCTTGACTAAAATCGACCAATTAGCTACTCCCATTTGGAAATTATATATTACAACTACATGTTCTGAGATTTTCATGGTCGCAGCTAATATTGTACGGCCGTAGGCGCTATTTGGAATTCATCAACATTTAGCGAGAGCACCGGTAAATCTTCAACTTTTTTCGAAAGCAGAAGTGTTTTAGGGGTTAAATTTTCAAGTGTTTATGAGACATCCACAGGGGCATCCAAATATATCTAAATTGTAAAGAATCACTATCCACCAAATTTTCAAAATTTCCCAAAACTTTGTATTATCTTTAAGTACTGCACAACAACCTTTCCAAAGATTGCACCCGGACATTTTCATTCACAATGTAAACGCGAGACATATACTCACTTTATTTTTTATTAATGCAATGACAGAATACATCAAAAACACATTATGAATGATACGATAAAAATGGAATAAAAAGACCTTGAATTGATATCGTTTCTGATTGTCCCCTTGATCATCATCACGGAGGAGCACCTGCGTCTGAAGAAGAAAAAAAAAGACAGGGCATATCATTTCATCAAGGCGCTAATATCACCGTTCTGCGTTTCGCATTTTAAGATAGGTGCGACAAGAAGTTATTGGTGAAACTGAGAAGGTTTTAGCATTAATGTTGAAGGTATTATACTTTCGGTATGTATCTATTCTATATCTTGTCCTTGTAATGTGAAGGTACATGAATGTTCGATGTGATATAGTGCAACATTTTTTTAAACACGTGGTCCGGGAACGATTCCTTCGCTGCCAATTTGAGACACTTTCTGAAATGTGTGTGTTACACCTATTTCTTAAAGCCCCACTGTCCTACTTGTAGCTACTTGCTCACTCTATATAGAAAACTTCCCCCAATCGGTGCCTGTTGATCCCCATGTTCCTCTTTTTCTTATGTTAGTTGAGAGCTGAGTTAATGAGATAGCCACCTGTCAGTGACCTCGCTGTGTGGTCTAATCCCTTCTGGTCCAGAAGTATTGACGGTCTTTAATAGGTACGACATTAAGTTAATTGTGAATTGGAGAAGGCATTTGCATTAATGCTGAAAGTATTATTTATCTTGACCTAACGATGGTAAGTTTCATTTTACTTTGTGGCATGTGGCATCAGAAGTTCACACGACGCATACTCCGGCGACTATCGCTCCACGGTCAGTACCCGACAATAATCGAATTTAATAACTTCCCATGTTGGACCCAGGCGCGTACACACACAAAATTTTTTTCCCATGGCTGACCTCAAAAAGATGACCTTACCCCCCCCCCCCCCAGCGGAGCAAAATGTCAAATTTTCAAATTTCGATACCAAAAAAAAAAAAAAAATGTCCTCTTACCCCCCCCCCCCCCCCCCCCCGCTTATTCAGCGGTCGGCTGAGTCGTTGCGATTTTTTTGGGACCCAAAAAAAAAAAAATGACCTCTTACCCCCCCCCCCCCCCCCCCCCCCCCCCCCCCCCCCCCCCCCCCCCCCCCCCGCCCCCGCTTATTCAGCGACTGGCTGAGTCGTTGCGAAATTTTCGGCCCGATTTATAAATGTTAAAATCCCCCCTTTGAAAAAATCCTGCGTACGCGCCTGTTTGGGCCCAACTCTTTAACTACAACTCTTTAACCCTGAACGTGTCCTTAACCTAAAAATAGCAAGGGGCCTAGGATAAATCCTTGGGGCACACCATTTTTTTTTACTAGGGAATGAACAGAAGAATATTCATTATTATTAATAAAGTATACTGATATCCGCCTATCTTTTTGCTTGTTTAACATCTTAGAAAATTGTCGTCATTACCGACACTCTCCAATACGACTGAATACAGTCATAATTATACTATTCTCATTTCAAAAGGATGTGACAATCACATTTTCCCGAGAACTTCTTAAGTTCCAGCATACCCCCACTCCCTCTCTTTCCTCTCAAACACCACCTACAATGCTCAGACAGGTTCATCGCCTTCTGGAATACTCCTCGGACTATCGGTTTGTCTTCTGCTTCACGCCATTATATTCGGCTAACGGGGGCATCAATTACTGGAGGACATCTCACTTTCCACTCGGCAAACAGAACTCCCGAAAAAAAAAAGCATCCTGGTTGCATCTCGCTCCTGGTGTTTTAAAAAACGAAGCTCTCACCACAAACGTTAATGGATGCTCTAACTCGGAAGACAAACATAAACGCTGACATAAGACAAAACTAGTCGACTCAATCTACGATGTATTCCTCGTCGTGTTTTTCCTTGTTTAAGGGCAGAAGTCAGTGACCATGTTTCTTTATCTTTTCGATGCTGTGCAGCTTCAATTTATTTAGGAAAATCTCTGTGTATTAAAGGGAAAGATCACCATGATATTATGTTGGTTGTAATAGATGCAACACAATGTCAGGAACAGCTACAGGCCAGTGAAAATTTGAGCGAATTCCGATTAAAAATAAGAAAAATATTATTATTATTTTTTTTTTTTAAAGTTGCGATCAATCAAACACAAATTAGCGATTCCGTGACGTATCTTGCGAGTTCCCAAATGCTCTGGACTAAAAAAAAATATATATATATTTTCCCTCGACAAATTCTCAATCACAAATACACCCTAACCAGACTTATTGCAAATATGTTTATACTTAATCCCTGTATGGAAACAATATATTCCTCATCAATAACGAAGAAAATGAAAGCATATGAAATGTTATGTACAGAGCAAATTGGAGAGGAGCTCGCAACATACGTCATAATGTAGTCAATTTGTGGTTGATTGATCGCAACTTCACAAATTCATAACTTTTACATTTTCAGTCGAAATTTGTTCAAACTTTCACTGACATTTCCTCTCATTTTCTGCTTCTATCAAAAGTTAAGTTATTACCATAGTGGACTTACCCTTTAAAGTAAACTTCCACGATTCGTAAGTGACTTTCTCGATACTTTCGGAGGATAGAAAGAAAAACAAATTCTACGGATGATGTTTTATTTTGTGAGCATGTTAAAACTAATGAAACCTTAAACACTAAACATATTGTATAAGCATGCCAATCTTTGGTAATGAATGAATATTCTCATAATCTTCTCGCACGAATATTTAATTGGGTGTGAAATATCGCAAGATAAACTGTTACAGAAAATCTAGGGCTGGAAGAGGCGTCATCTTCGTGTTTCTACTGTTACCTATAATACCCAGTCACCGAGACAAATCGAGCCAATCTGACCGAATATCTTGTATTTTGATTCAGCAATGATTTTCGATTTGATATCGGTCTCATCCGCGTGGCTGGGGGGTATTCCTGGAAGTTTCGACTAATGTGATAGATTTTATGTCAACAGTGATACTATTGGACGGAAGCATAAAGGACTGGTCATCGCAAAACCCCCACCCTCTCCTTTAAAATCCTCGACAGATTTGATGAATGCCCCCTAATTAGGGCGAATTGATTACAGTTTACTGGCCTTGTCTTCTTTATAAACGGCTACGATCAGTTTGTCCACTCATCAATAAGAAAAAAGAACCGAAAAAATGCGCAAAAATATTTGCTCGCTAATAAATTAAGACCGCCCTTCGTGCGTGCCAATGCCTTGAGAAGTTTACTCGCTTTGCCGCGCTGGAGGGAATTTCTTAGTGACTTATATTGAATCACCGACCATTCATTCTAACGTGTTTGCTTTGCCGTCTGCTAAGATTGATTTCTTCTCTAATTGCTGGACACTTCTCCCGCGCTTCCATGGAAGGGGAACGGTGCGCATTGAATCAAGAGGGAGGAGGAGGAGAGGGGGGGGGGGGGGGGGGGGGGGGGGGGAGGGGAGGGGCAGAGTCCAATTAGCGCCCTGAAAATACTCAATGGATCTTCTGGTTAATCCAAGGGGCGAACTCGTTGTTTTCAGAGATGTAGGCTAATGCTTAAAATGCTCATTCAGAGAATAGGAATTGGCCAAGAGCAAGAAATCAAGTGAATTTTAATGCGGCCCTAAGCAATGCTGATGAGGCTTTGACATGCCCCAGAAAAGGGAAAGTGAGGCAAAGGGGATTAAAGAATACAAATTTGTTTTTTATGCTTATCGAGAGGAAATGTGATGAAAACAGCCCCTTCTTAGTGAAACATGTTGTTTAAAAGTTTAAACAACTTTGGATTAACGGGTGACCTGATCTAAGAGTTGTTTAAAATGTTAAGCAACTCGAGTTGTTTAAAGTTTAAAGACTTAGTTGATCAACATTTTGAACAACTTGTTTAAAATCACAATTTAAACAACCGGTGTTGTTTAAAGACGGTTGTTTAAAACGGAGCTGTTGTTCAAAGGGGGTTGTTTACACCAACTGGGTTGTTGAAAGAAAGTTGTTTAAAACGGAGCTGTTGTTCAGTGGGGCTTGTTTACTGGGTTGTTTAAAAAGGAGCTGTTGTTCAGTGGGGGTTGTTTACACCAACTGGGTTGTTTAAAAAGGAGCTGTTGTTTAATAATAATAATACTATTGGATTCTTATATAGCGCACATACCGACCTTGCAAGGTCCTCAAGGCGCTCCAACATTACCCGGCTATGCTAGGCTGCCAAAGGACATTAGTGCCGCGGCGGGACTCGAACCGTGGACCTTGTGATCGACAGTCCGGCGACGTTTCCACTCATCCACGACACCTCTACAGCTTGGTCGGCCATGATGTGAAACAAAGCTTTTAGCCAACGCGCACTTTACTGGCACGTGACACATGACGTCATATGTAAACAACACTGTCTAAAAGCTCTCGTGTAGTAAATATAGCAGTCATTAAATTTTAAACAGCGAATGTTTAACAAAATTACTTTCGTTTCGAGCAACATTGTTTACAATTTGTTCAACTGTTGTTTAAGATAGTGTACAACTGTAAGTGAACATCACTTTTTTAAGCAGCGTTTTTACTGTGAAGAACATCGTTAAATTCTTAATGACGGAAAGATGGAATGAAATACATACACCGATGGATATGGTGGCACCTTTCCCTTCATGTTTTTGTTGGGGGAGGGGGGGGGGGGGGGCGGCGCAATGTATGTTACAACCTCACTGGGCCTCCAGGGGTGGGGACGTACATCACATCTACCTGAAGTTACATCGCAAATTGGCAACTTTCCACGATCACCCAAAGGTTTGCTTATTCAGCACACCTGCTTTTTTGACTACCTGAACATTTTAAGATTCCTCCTTCCCGAGTAACAAGTGACATTTTCCCTCCGGTAGGACAATATACATTGCATTATCTGTCTTGCCCTTCGCAACGGGAGGCACGCAACATCGGAGGAAAGTCAACAATCATGTTCTTACTGTTTCAGTACATTGTGCTTCAAGTTCCTTATTTCACAGATCCGTTTTCTTCAATTTCAAAAAGGAAGTTTAGTTAAAGTCAAGTAGTCTCCTTGGATTTCTTAACTAGGGTAGGGGGTAAGGTAATAGGATGGGTTTAATATTGAAGGGAATTCGATTGAAATCTTATCGTCTGCGACGCCTTTATTATTTATTCTACAGAAAATTGCTTGAATAAACTTTTGATTTTACGTGTAATTGGCAGATATTAAAAGCGGAAGGTTTGCCTACAGGGTTTAAACAAGTTTCAAGCTTAGAGGTCGTTTAAAGGTGAAATTCAAAGAAAATCACAAATATGTCAACTAATGTATCACTAGAAACTGGTAAGCTAACAGATGGCCATCGTACAGTTATAGGTCAACTACATATCGGGTGATTTATAAAAATACAAATACAACCACCTCCATAGCAGCTGGGATATACGAGAGATTCGCCGAAAAAATAACAATGTTTTAATGACGTCACTATATGGATCAACACTGCCCAAGCAGACGACATCCTATAGAGAATGAACATAATTGCAAAGCTATTATTTCTCAAATTATAATGAGTTTAGTGTATATAAATGTATTGGCATGTCAAACCATTCAAAAGGGGATATGACCCGATTCTGATAACTAAAATCTTTTGCTTGTAAATACACAGGATAGGGGTTAATTAACAATCAAAGAAACCAGACTTTCAAATTGAAAACCCCCCGGAATGATATTAAGGACGGAATTTGTTCCCTCTTGAAACGCCGAACATACCCCGGTGTATGCAGCTGAATATACAATGGCGTCTTATTTTGTTTACAAGCGACAGATTCCTTTATTTTTGTATCGCTGCATTTGTCATCAAAATAAAAACATGAGCGGGGTTTAGAGAGAGGCAATAGATTATACATTTAGCCTGACGGTAGTGAAGTAAGGGAAAGAACTCAAGAGAAGATGAAAACACAGGCATTGAAAATGTGTGAGATGTTATGGGGCATCGCCTGCTTGTGCAAGTCATGTCCATACTGTGATCTCACACATCTCAGCAGCGTTCGGAGAGCTCTTCAGGTGCTATGCCGGGGCTGAATTTAAGCGTTTCGTAATTTATAATAATCATTACTTCGAATGTTTCCAAGCATTGAATTTTGATAACTTTGTCGAATCAAAGTTTCAACTTTGCATTAATGAAAATAAAGTTAGTTTTTAAAATCAATGAAAATCTACTTTAATAATCAGCTCGTATTATTGTAGGACCTCAGCGCATGAGCAAAGTGGGTAGGTTCTGGGTATAATCACGGGGCAATAGGCTTCATTTTGCCAAGTCTATATTTGCTTAGGAGGCCGCCCTTTGACACAGTTTTTATTGCAATTTGACTTAATTAGAAAGACATGACGTGTGTGCTGGGTGCATGCGATTGATGTATCGCCAGTGAGAGTGTGTACATTGTTTTCTTTTCAGGGTAGACATTTTGGAAGCTGAGTTCATAAAAGATGTAATGGATTTAAACCTTTGCGTGGTGTTAGTATTTCCATTTTTAAAGAACATATAACCGCTGTACGAACGTTACAAAAGTTGATTGGTGGATTGATTGTGTAGATCTGTTTATATTCTGGGAAGGAATAACAGGAACTATATACTGATAGAGCAAGGGAAGTAAATGTCGAAATTAGAACATAATTTGTAGCTGGAAAAAGAGAGGGAAGAGGAAAGGGGTGGAAATAGACGGAGAATATTTATGATAAAAGAGAAAGAGAGAGATAAAACGAGAAGGGTGCATGGGAAAGGAGAAAAGAGAGAGAGGGACACAGAGGTAAACATAATTATATACATATATATGAAAAGGAGAAACAAATAGAAGACGTGTTAGCATCGGTTTAAAGCAAATTTCCTACGATCATAATGGTACGGTCTACTAAAACTTACGGATACAAAAATCCTCACTCGAACAGGACCAAATATACAAATAAGAAAGATAACTGTTAGAGGATATAACTCAAGGAACTGAAACGAGATTGGGATAAGATTCATTTCAGAGCCTCGAAACTATACAATACAATTATGTTAATATGTTCTGCGGCCTAAGGTAAATCTAACTTTTACTGAATAGCAATAATCTTCGTAACATGAATCTGATAAAAGCAATAAATCTCATTCGCAAATGACATAAAGGTCGGGGAAACGGGATAACTTTGTTTGAAGAAAAAAAGAAGTCATCACCGAAAGGGAGCAATTATAGAAATAGGTTTTATCCCAAACGACCTCCATTGATACATTGGCCCTTTTGAAGTGTACGCTAATTATTGCTCCTCGGCGACGCGCTTGTTTGAAAGCTTCCAATCTGACATACTCATACATGTAGGTTATGGTTAGGGGCGGATTAAAGATTTCATGAAGGGAGGGCGGAGAGCGAATCCGAAAATTTGATTATAGCCCCCTTCCCCTCCATGAAAGGGGATGAGCCGTTGATTTGTAAAGGGGCACGAGATCACAATGGGGGATACTTTCATATTTTTGTATGTCTGGTATACCCTAAACCGTATGTCACTTGGTTTTTAAAAAGGGCGCAGGGGGCAGCTGTACCCCCTTTCATTTTTTCATTTTTATTTTTTTAATTTCCAACAAAATATAATACTTAATAACGAATACAAGGTACAATTTATTCAAAACATAGTTACATTTGTAATAAACAAATATTGATAGTAATTTCTACATTTGAGGATGGCAAAAATATGAATTAACTGCATTTATATTTTGAGGAAATGGAGAGGTCCACTAAAAAGCAGAGCTTGTAAATCGTGGACCCCTCAGATAATAACGAGTATGAAAAGAGTATAGAATACATAAACAATCAAAAGAAGAATAGCGGGCAACAGAGACAACATTTATTAAAAAAAAGTAATGGCTGGAAACAAAAAGATGTAAACAATTACATGACGAAGAAAGAACAGAATTTTTTTTTTTTTTAAATGTGGGCTGCGTTTGGAGGGAAGGAGAGAAGAGAAAAGGAAAAGTGTAGAGATCGATCATGAATAGGGTGCGCACAAAGAGATAGCTGAAACAAAAAGAGCAAGAACATGAGCAAGAACATTTGCCACTGGTTAATGCCAACAAGTTTTGAAAAGGAATCAGCACATTTTCAATCTTCTTAAACAGACATCTTTCTGAGTCTGGCATCCGGGGATTAGAATTTCAAAAAGAAAAGGCGAACAGAGAAACGAATGATTCTAGAATTATTCCCAAAGTGCTCATGCCGATTTCATATGTATCTATCATAAGTCGGTGAGGGGATATAAATGTACCCCTTTCATTAATGCATGTATAATCTGGGATTCCGTGAAACCTCCATGCACATACCCGATTAAAAGTTGCCGTTCTCCGCTTATGTTTCATATCGCTCATATTTGCACAGCTTATTCACATTAATGTGAGGTTGTAAGGAATAGGGGTTTTCCCTGCAGACATTTCCAAGATGCAAAGCGCCTGAAACTAAATCCCGCTGGGCATGGCGAACGACTGAATAATAGGCACAAATCAATCGGCTTTTAACATTGAGAAATAATAATATAACATGATACATCAAACAAATTGGACCTCATGTTAAAACTGTCCTTTGGAAGGCTTAATATACTCACCGTATTAAAAGTTTACTATTGTCACAAACAGACACGCAATTAACTCACCGTCACACTTCATGCTCCACATTTCAATCGAGACGGATTAATTAGAAGAAGAAAGAAAACCTCATGTCTCTCATGAACATAACCATTATCATAATTACTGTTCGGTCAAATGTACGCGTTTCCAAATGTACACATTTATGAGATGATGTATCATTTAAGAAATCATGCCTCTCTCTAATTAAGCTGTCATCGTCATAATATTTTACAGGACGAGTAATCGTAATTTGTGTGTCAATCTTTCCGAACCACTTGGTATGAAGTGGCAAATGTATATCAATGCCTTGCCAAAGAACATTACAAAGTGCTTTCATATAGCTTGATTTGACAGTATAAGGATCAATGAGCGAAGCTTTTGTAATTCACGCCACGATTCTCCCGCATGGTGCAAACTTTGTTTGTGCGGATCGCCACTCACGCCACGCCAACCTATGTGACACAATTGACACTCATGGCACATAAAGGGTTAAGAGACAGAGGAATGAGGTGCACAGACATTGATGAAACCGTGAAAAACCTGTCAGCGTTAATGTGTTTATGTTTCTTTTACTCTTTCTGCAACAATGCACTGTTTTGATTGGGTAGAAGATGCAGTAGAAATCATGTGTGGATAAGGCCCTTCAGATCTGTTAACCCCAAATACATTGACGTTAAGACAACGCTCACCGGTGGCCAGCGCTCTTGAACCAGGCGCTCGGGTAAGCAGGAACTAGTCCTTTTCATGTCACTTTCCCGACGGTCCGTATTCTTTGTGCGTCTTGAGCAAAACAAATAAGGATGTGTTCTTGAAGTATTTACTGCTGTAAAGGATAGATTTGGAATGTACCCAAACAACCAAAAACATCTAGTAGCTTCCGAGAATTCGTTTGAATATGGAATAATATAAACATGACTAATAGAACATGATTATTGTAGCTGTCTTTGATTATTATTATTTATATTTGTAGATTCATGAACTCACAGGGTAAGGCGGTGGGTGATGATAGTTAGGTCGAGAACCGCCGCATTTCCTTTTCCTGTTTCTTGAAATTGAAATTGAAACCAAGCATTTCTTGTCTTTTCGGAAATTTGTTTTTCACTGGTAAAAGTTTACAAGAAAAGGGAATGCGGCGTTTCTCGACCTAAATATCATCACCCAACGCCTTTTCCGGTGAGTTCATAGTTGACATTTCCTTTGAAATACGGGAGTGAACTTTGGAAATATAACGAAATCCATGAATAAAATGTGGAAATGGAACATGGTCCAAAATAAATTTGGAAAGTATGACGAAATCAAGGAACAACAAATTGATTAGAACGAAATCCATGATTCAAAAACTGTAAACAGAATTCAATCCTCGAAAAAAATTAGGAAACAAATCGGGACAATTTAGGAATGAAAATAATATCTACTACTAAAAAAATAGGTGAAAAAACGTATGGAGGTCCCAGTAAAATGAGACTCGTTCGTTCGTGTCTCCTTAGATTAAGATAATTATGTAAAGTTCCTTAATTCAATTTAAAATGAGACTAATCGTCCGTCAATAGGACACTTCGCATCGGTTATGGTCGGTGCACAAGAGGCGTAATCCTGCTGCCGTAGGAATGCGTCAGCAGCTGTTTTTGACGCATCATCTATACATGACGTTGAGCTGACATTACAAAGACAATTTCAAAATGAACAGTGTAAACATAGTATTTCATTATAAAGGAAATGGTCGCCTTAGTTGGTACTGGTTAAACGCATTTTTAAAATCGCATCGGGTGCATCAGGCATTGTAAATGGAATATTGGAAAAGCTGAACGGAACGCAGCAAGTGAACTATTCAGTCATGTTAGCAGAGGCGTGTATTCAACTTGATTTCTTCGCTCTTTGACACTGTCCTTCCTTCGACCATGCTTCGACACTCCTCCCCTACTTATCTCTCTCCTCCCCCCCTCTCTCTCTCTCTCTCTCTCTCTCACTCTCTCTCTGCGTCTCTTCTTCACTGCCAGTCCTCTCCCTCTTCTAGATCCTCATGTAACTAATTTCGTTATCATTGACCATCGTATAGTAAATTGGCCGCCCCTCCAACCTCCCCCTTCTCTCTTTCTCTCTCTCTCTCTTTTATCCCCGCACTCTATCTGTCTCCCTTCCTTCCTTTTTGTGTCACATAAACTTTACCCTACGCATTCTCCTCCCTTCTCTCCCCCTCTCTCCCCCTCTCTCCCCCTCTCCATCTCCATTCTTCACACTGTTTCTGTTTCTATCTTGACTTCCCTTGATCGATCCTCCGGTGCCTGACCGAGTACTCCATTCGCGATCGATTCTCCAACTAAGGATTGTCCGATTTTCAAGCACGCCCCGACATTTCGTCAATAATGCTCCTGCCATGTCCTGTCCAGTCTGTACTGCTTGTTACAAGTTTTACAACGTGTCATCGCGCATCGTATATGCAGAAATAGAAGCCAGATTTACATAGAGGGGCAATAAATGCCCGCTTGGCCTTGTTGTTGGAAGTTTCGTTACAAAATCGGGGGATGCGCGGAAAGAGGAATCACGAAACTAAAAGGGACGCCGAAATTAAGAACACGGAGAAGAATGCTCTATGTTCTATATAACTGTGTCTTTTTTTGGTTACATGCATATTTGAACTATTAGACCCAGGAAATCAAGAGCAAAATAGGTATGTGAAACGTCTTTTAAATACTTCGGCAGTAATACTGCTGCATTGTGGAGGAAGCATCACGCTTAGAGGGCCTATCATATATACTTTAGCTTCATTTTTCAAAGTTTATTTTCTTCATAATATATCAATCGTAACGTAAAATACTTTTTTAAAATAAATTGCCAATGACATTAATGACAATCACTCTGTAGTTGTATTGTTTAACTGTATGAATACATTTATTATTTATTTGATTCGTGTTTTTCACTACAAAAATGAAATAAACGAACAAATAAAAAAAAAAGACCATGTCAATTGTAAACTAACAAACAACTAAGATTGAAAATATGATAAAGACACTAAAAAGGAAGATAAACTAGTCCAAATCACACCAGAAGAGATATAGATGTAGACCAGAAGAGATGTAGATGTAGATGCAATCTTTGTCCCCTAAAAAAATGATATCCATAGATCTATTATTGTTATTGTTTTTGTTGTTGTTGTTGTTGTTGTCATTAATGTAGTTGCTGCTGTTTCTAACGGCAAGAGAAGTATCCCAGGAAACACGCTTCGTCTCCTCACCAGCTTGCTAAATAGGTGTTCGAAAAAAGAAAAAAAATAGAAAGAAAAAAAAAAGTCACGTATACGACCAGAACTTTCTTGAAAATAACATACTATTTTTCATCAGTCATTTTCAAAAGATGTTGTTTGAGGATTGAATTACTAGAGGACATTTTTCAAAAATGTACTTGCCTTGGAAAGGTCACGCGCACTTGCAAAACTCCCCCTCTCGTGAAGATTACTGCATGTATCATATACGAGGATATGGGGGCGGAGTGAGTATCCAAGTGTTTATCCACACATGAAGCGGTCAGAGAATGTGACGAGCAAATACTTAGGTATCACAGTTTGAGTGCATGGCAAATTGGGATTATCATTTTGAAAGCACTTCAAGATTTTCCTTATAAGCACAAATTTGAATAAATCTTTCGACGGCACGATTGTTTGTGAATATTGGTATGGAAACAATCAACTCAAACGTGGCACTAAATGACATGTGCTAACAAGTTGAGCAAAAATAAACTCAATGATTTGAACTCGTATAGCAAAAGGAGTGAAATATAAGCTACAGGACAATGAAAGGTCATAATTTGACAACTTAAAACAAAATATTACACTATATATTGTGGTACTCCAGGCATTGAAACATACTCTACTGATACCACAGTGTACATGCGCATGTATGTTCATTAAAACAAAATACACACAATGATAATATATTCAAAAACTGTGCAAGAATGATGATTCAAAACATGATAATATTTTAGAAAATTAACACATATTATCTGTCATTCTATTTCATTTCAAGTTGATTTAGCATTGTAGCCATTAGTTACACATGATTGTGTCAGTAATTCACACGGAGGGTTAAAATTGCGCTTCCTTAGTTTTAGTGCAACTTCTTACCGGGGAAGGTGTGAATGGTGTGAATATGTTTAAAGAAATTAAAAGTAAAGACAACTGAACATGATTGAATAGTGACTATGAGTGGTTAAATTGCCCTTTCTTTTATCTTTGGAGTATACAATGTGGGAATGTATCGGAGAACCTGGGTGTAAACGCAGAATGTTAAGGGGGAATGGTTTAGAAGAATCGAAGAATTGTAAATCGGCAAAATCAATCTTGGTTTTGTGTACCGATAAGGGTAAGTCGCTTATCTACATCCTGTTACTGTACATGCCATGGTCTGAAATAGTTCTCACTAATATTGTAACACTGGTTATTTAACACTAGTTATGTAACATTATATTTCTCTGTTTAGAAATCTAGCCATCTGATTGGTCGAAATTGGAGTCGTGATTTTAGCCATGCTCGGCTACCGGTCAATAGTTTTGTGAAAGATGCCTGCATCCCGCTTATCGGTCAATACTTTTTTTTTAAAAGATGCCCGTTGCCCCAGGTAACGGGCCGCATAAATAAATTTTGCTGAGATTCCCATTGGTTTACGTGTAAAAAGTTTCTTTGTGCGAGCGTGGATACCATACAGTGCTTTTTGTCTGCGGTTCCCGAATGATCGATACATTCAAGCAACTTTCCAGTGAATATTTACAGACAGTGTCTAAGATTTGCTGTAATGTTTTAACCAGTCTTTACTCAAGAAAAGGATAAGGTAAGAATTCGTTGTAGATATGTTAATGAAAACGGTATATAAAAGATATATGGATTGCTTTAATATTCGAAGCATAACTGTTTCTATACTGGTTCTGGGGGACGTTACAACATGCTATAACTCCTAAGCTTGCCGAGGAGTTATATCAGGGTGTAACGTCCCCTTGAGCATATAGAAACAGCGATGACTCTCATAGCAGTCAATATATTTATACAAGTTACAAAGTCCAATGATTTACACTCACTCTCTTGCTCATGTGTTCTTCAATAATTACAACGTTTTAACAGTTTTAAAGTAAACGTCTGAAGTACACAAGCTTTTGTCAATTCCTACATTACGTTTGGTGTCTGTGTGCTGGGGAAAAAAATGTCATCGAAAGGATTCTCTTTTTTCCCTCAAGTTGGAATTCGATAGTTTCATACTTGTCTGCGGAGCTGTCTGAACAGTTATCTCCCGAATGTAACACTACTCCGTCATTAACAACCCGGGTGCAAAACTATGGGGAGACGAACCCGACCGTATCAAAGCGGGCGTGTAAATCCGGAACTCATTTCAATAAATTGTCACCTGTTAAACCCTCTCAGCGTCAGGAGGAAAGGTTATCACTCCGCGTCGTGATCAAATCCGATTTGAGAGAAGCACTTGAATTTTAAAGTCAGATAATCCTGGCTCACAACAGAGTTTGGTTGGATATCGCACTCTCATGAAACACGATGTGATTTCCGTTTTTAATCAATAATGGAAAGAACTAAAGTGTCTGAAGTCATGTAGTATTCAAACCATCTCTATACAATATTGATGTAAATACAATACGAAGGATAAAAAATGATGCATGTTATTCTAATTTAATATTAGAGCGTTCACCACGACAGTTTCAGTTGTCAATTTGTCTGATAGGCAACCAAGGATTGCTTATAATGCAGTTTATCGTCGAATATGTCACTATTTTTTTTTAACTTTTCATTTTTTTATTTTTTATTGAAATATACTTATTCAGGATAACAAGAATCAGATATACATTGTAGATACATTGACTTTCTGAACAGAGATGCGATTTGCAGAGGCAGTCACAAAATGTTTCTTGTATAATGACAATTGATAAACTTTGCTCATAGATACCAATTGCCGACGAAAATAACTCTTCATTGACGATTTCATTAATTTAAAAGTTCTAAGTGATGATTGAACTCGGGAAGGTGCATTAATGAATCAAGATACAAAACTATCTGGAGACCTGATAACCATCGAAGCAAAAGCCACACGCGTGTCGGATGCCTACAAGTTTTTGTTTAACTATACAGAATCTCAACAAGCATTGAACTTCAGAATTTACGAAATATATCTTTTTTCATGACTTCATGGACCTCACACTTCCCCTCAAGATGGAAATATTAGAAATAGGGAATTGGAGTCCATGGTTTGTTTGACAAGTAGAATAATTGAGCATGATGAATTTTTAATTTTGATTCAATCCTGAATTCCTGCATGTATGAACTTCCAATTGTTATTGAATCACTCCTCGTTACAATTATTTCATTCTGCGTTAAGGGATTTTGTTCATAAGTCATCCACCATGAATAATAAAGATTCTTCCGACGTTAATCGGGCCCTCTCTAGACTTCAAAGGACTCACATGAGATTTCTAAGTCATAGATTCAAGCCCATTCATACGTTATCATTATGACAATAACAATAGCTATACGATAAGTAACTATTAGCTGCTTTACTTCTTTTCATTTTCGTTTAGGCTTACTTGTTATTCCTAAGGTTTAAAGTTAAAAGTTAAAAGTGGGGGAGCGAACCTTAGCTCATGCTAGGCCTTCATTATGGAATACTCTCCCTCGATGGATTAAAATAGCAGTTCTGGTGAAGTGTTAAAAACAATCTTAAGAAATATCTGTTTAATTTAGCTTATAATTGATCACCATTACCGTTCATGTCGGTACATTTCCTATTGCTCTTTTGTATATACATGCATTTATCATGTATTTCATCTTTTGCACAAGCTGCGCCTTGAGCATTTGATTGTCAAGTGGATTTGGCGCCATACAAATCTTATGTATTATTATTATTATTATTAAGGCGTATGATGAGGATGACTCCCTTTTTCCCTCAATGCTTCATTTTTTTTAAATCCACCCCTCTCCTCCTCCCCCCCCCCCCTCTCTCTCTCTCTCTCTCTCTCTTTCTCCCTCCCTTATATCTCTATCCCCCTTTCTCTCTTCTTCTCCGTCTCTCCTTTATAAAGAGCTTGTCTTCTCTCGCTCTCACTTGGTGAAATTGCTTCATTCAATTATTGTGTAAAATCTGGAAGATATTTCATACGGGGCGTCTCCATAAGCATTGGATAGCTTACGACGATGCGTTCAATGTTTGTATATTACATTGAAGTGTTATATTACGATTGATGATCTATGAATCAAATCATGAAGCGAACTTCATGAAGCGAGTAAGAGAGGTATATGAACAGCGTTTCGAAGAAAAACTCTGTGAGAATCAGGGTCCATCGCCCATTGTGAACTTCTCAAAATGACACATCGAAAATAAACGAATAGGACTAGTCGTTATTTTTTTACGCTCAATCAATGTCCATGATTGATTTATAAAGATTTGGCTAAAACGTAAGTGGTGTATAAACTGACCTCCCCCCAAAAGTAAAAAGTATGTATTTATACGACGTTTCTTTACACATGCTATATACAGTATGCAATAGCCCCTTATGCTACACGGCGATGCTTTAGACGACTTTCGTTTGCCCCCTCTCGCGCTAATTATTGATAAAAAGGGATGAACGGAAAGACACTCAGGTGACATTTTCTCCAGGTTTCATTTCATCAAAGTTAAAGTGAAGGGTTAGAGTTGCAATTGGGTTATGTGGTCTTAGTTAGAATACGGGTAAGGCAAAATACTAGGGCTTCGGCCCGGGTAAAGTTGAAGATGGGAATTCAGCTAGTGTTAGAGACTGGGAGAAGCAGTTGTCATCATGAAGTGACTCGAGTCATGGAACAGATTGAGTAACTTCAGTTAGTTGCACTGTTCCGCTCCGATAGCAACGTCTTGTGAAATATATAGGTCGGAGTTTGACCCAAATGAACATGCATGATGAAGGAAGAAATCGTTGCGATCGCTGCCACGTTGAATCGATTTGACTGCGTTACTCCAATGGCTACGTCACCGACTAGTATTAAAGGCAGCGCCGAACTTCTATGTCAATATTTTTGGTGTCTAACTTCATGGGAGTCCGTAGAGATTCTCAAGTTCAAGCCAAGGATCAAATTTTGATGAGAGGAAGAAGGATGTTAAAACTGTGTAATATAGGATATAAGCTTGTGCCCTTCTGACAGTGACGGTTATGAGCAAACGTAGCAGGGTAACGCACAATGCGAAACGTGTTATGATGGCTCGAACATAAAACCTAGAGGAATAGAGAAAGAAAGAGAGAGGGAGAGAGAGAGAGAGAGAGAGAGAGAGAGGAAGAGAGAGAGAGAGAGAGAGAGAGAGAGAGAGAGAGAGAGAGAGATAGGGGGGGGGGGTAGATGGTAGGTCCACTTTATATTTGGGAAGATAAATAATAACTGACGGCATATAATCATGATTAAGTATAATTCCGAAAAAGGTACATTGTATACCTCCTAGCGTTTCACACGTTCGCAAAGACTCTCCAAGAAGAGATATAGGGGAAGGAGAGTGGGAGAGAGAGAGAGAGAGAGGGGGGGGGAGGAGGGGTGTAGTGCACTTGCGGGGGCAAAAGGTTGGAGAAGATCGAAGCATGGAAAACATCAAAAGCACAAACATTTCAAAAATGCGTGGTCATTGATACCAGTACTTCGTATAGATTTGTTTGCTTATCATGATTTAAAAGGCTTAACATTAACAAAATATTTGTATGACCGATGGTCAGCGTGGCGTCTTAATGGCTTGCTTTTGATACTATTGTAAGTCCGCGAAAACAAACGAGAAAACATGTGGTATGAATTGAGACAATTAGACATCGTATACTTTTTTGTTAGGAGTAAAGTTAGAAATACACTAAGCCCTGTAATTATTATTATAACATTGCAGCTAGACGTTGAGAATATCATCGATAACACGCCAAAATACTCTGATGACGTACTGATAGGAAAATGAGAAGTCCATCAAAATAAAATTAATACAAATATAAAAATAAAATGAAATACGAAATTATTTCATTACAAACATGTATAAATCCTACAGGAGACAAATGCATAGTAAATAAAAGAAAAGCTAAAGGTTAAAGTTCACGCCCTAAAGTAGAATGAAATGATACATGCTGAGTGTAGTATATGTTATATAATATGCTGTTGATAGGTTTGAAGAATTTACTGAAGTGCATGCATTACGGTCAGATTATAATCATTCAATTTTTTCCTTCTTGAAAGATTCATTGAAAATCATTTATCCCGTGCTTTGTGGAAACTCAAAAATTGTTAACGGAAAGTTAACAGGATTATGTGATCATAGTGCAACTTTTCCTTACGTTTTTTTTAAATGGATGCCTCTACTCATCATACTCACAGAGAGATTTTAATCCTGTTTTAGTATGTAGAAACCTTATAATTTTAGAAACTTAATAATTTTAAATATTGTTGCATATTCACCTGTATCTACAAAATGGCGGACTTTTTTTTTGTAATGGCATCATAGTCATACCTCACGAACGAAATTCATCTGTCACTTGCCTGACTAGGTTACGGTGGCATCAATGTCAATTCATGGGTTACTGACATGTTCTTCTTACAATTTTAGAGAAGGTGTATGATTACGGGCGGGAATTGACGGCGTTATGTACGCTATCATTCGGTAATTCAATTTTCAACCTTGTCATTTTCACCCCATCTCAATCTCTCTCTCTCTCTCTCTCTCTCTCGCCCTTTCCTTTTTCTTTTCGCATTCTCTCCTTGTCCTCTCCTAAATCAAATTGTCACTCGAACCTTCTCTCTTTTCTTTTTCTGGCATTCCCTCCTTCTCTCATATTCTCACTGACTCTCGATCTTCCTACTCTATTTTGGTCTCTCTCTCTCTCTCTCTCTCTTTAAAAAAAAAACAAAATCTTTATTTTATCTCTGTATTCCCGCTCCTTTCCACACTCGCTTTTCCCAAAACTGTCTTCCTGTTTTTTCTCCCCTCTCTTCCATTTCATTTACTCTTCTCTCTCTCTCACTCTCTCTCTCTCTCTCTCCCTCTCCCTCTGTCTCTCTGCCTCTCTCTGTTTCTCTCTCTGTCTCTGTATCCCACTCTATCTATCTCTGTATCTCTCCCCTCTGTCTCTCTCTGTCGCTCCACTTCTCTCTCCCTCCATCTCTCCATCAGCTCCTATCCCTCATTCCGATCGACACATCTCTCATCAATGAGTCTCGTCGTCACCTCTCCCCCAACCCGGCTCACCCACTTATTAGAGACAGTAATGTGACTGAACCGAATCAAAGCTCGCGGCTCGCATTTCATAACAAGATTCCGAACATTGGTTACATTTCCACGACCCTACCTAGAGGGCCATTGTGTCAACGCCATGAATTTTTCTCAGTGGACCCGTCCCCACTGCCAAAAAAACCCACCCTGGTCACACCTATGAGACCGACACCAGACCGATGGCAGACTTAACACAAAAAACATTACCACGAATGGCCAATGATCGGTCGGTTTGGTGTTGGCGTGGAGTCGATTTGGCGGTGTGACTGACGAATAATTTTGCTGTAGAAATTAATGTAGGAACAGTTTCGTCAAACTGTTGCATACCCAGATCACTAATTTGATACTGAAATGAATTTCGGAATTACGTAAGACGTATTGAATTTTATAACAATAAATTATGTTGATATATGATTTTTTTTTTTAAATCACCACAGTTGTTATCCTACAATATATAAAACCTAATTGGAGAATAAATAATAGTGTAAGAAAATTAGATAAATAATAACGAGAACGGTAAAAGTAAATATTGATCTAACGCATTTCTCCCAAACTGCGCTAGAAAACCTATAAGAATCTTTATGCTTTGACGGTTGTAGGTTAATATACATTAATATACGATTTCAGTGATGTTTTCCGTCCTTGAAGCCAAAACAGATGTAAACGGAAATGAAATCACTGGCGATAAAATTATGAACAGGTTGTTCATGTTTCTTTAAAACCACAGTTATACCTAAGGCCTTTCACTCTAATGGAATGGTTTTCCTCTATTTTATGATCGCGGCAGGTGTTGATGAATGGTGGGAAAAACAAAAATACATAAAATGCAATATTCACCTCAAAGACGTTTTAAGATGCTAAATGAGATGAAACCTTCATTAGCAGCATAATACATGAACAGAGTAATAAAATCTACGTCGTTAATTCATATTGCATTTATGGGTTTGGTTTTATAGATAATAGTAGATAAAGAATGAGATTCCCAGTCATAAAACATTATAACGTCCTTAATGGATTTCTCTCTCTTATCTGACGGGGAAATCCGGCGACAGCATGCACGCGTACTACCCCCTCCAACTTCAAGAACTTGACAATGAAAACAAGCCTGCCAGATCCCCAGTCATGCACATCAGATGTGACCTTGTCAGTATGGTGTTGAGACATGGACATTTAGCTGGTCGCTAGAAATGACTTGTAATCATCATAAGTCTTCTGATGAGACATTCCGCAGATAGGTCCTTTGGTATTGACGGATGCTTGAGTCGTTTCTCCAGGACTTAATAGTTTCTATACTATCTTGTCGATGACTCATGTTGCAGTGATTGATTTTCGGGCAAATCGTTCAGTAATGATGATATTCATGAACACTGTATATAAGCGGCAAAAAAACAAACATTGATGTGAGCTGAGGAGGGGTGTATCGTAGCGGATCTGGACTCTGAGCGTTGAAGGGAAACTAATTCAATGCACTATTGCCCTTTAGTAAGGCATTGGTCCTCATTACCAAGTCCCTGGGAGAGGAGTTAACGCCGTAGGTCCCCTGGATGCAATACAAGCATACATACATAGCAGCCATGTAATACAAAACATCAAACCAACCACCAAACTAAACATTTTTAATGATTCGTTTGTAATGTCTACACTTGTGCAATTACTCTAGATATCATTTATATTGTTAAAGAAAACAATCTTTAATCTGATGTCTATCATTGTTTCGGGGCCATGCTGAAAAGCAGCTCTCAGCTGATGGCGGCTTTCAACCGTGTATAAATAAATAAATTCAAACTCTACTCAACAACCACAAAACATCGACAACCGCACGACCACAAAACACACACCACCACATCACCACCAGCACCACCAACATTAACAAAAAGAGCATCAAAAATACAAGCAACGAACCATACTTTAAAGAACAACATAGTGAAGGCTGAATTTTATTGTGCGCCCTGAACAAGTACCCATAAAAGCACTCCATATAAGGGTGCCTGTTTGAACATTTTGTTATGGTCTTACACTTTGCGTCGTAAAAACGAACATGGATTGATGTCGAGGTTCTATTTTCTACTCCAATGTGAGTTCGGCTTTGTCAAAAGTGCTTTTACACCTTCAAAGGTTCACATAACATTTCCATTTTCAATATTGTACATTTGAGCCCTTTTACAGTGAGCTGTTTTTTCTTGTAGCTTTAGGGGAAAATGGTCCAAATTTGAACTTTATATCTTGCTGTGAGGAAAATGTAAACTTGGTAGAGAAGGCTATTTATTACAATCGGGTAAAAGTAGATTCAAACCGAATATTAATGGTTATTAAATATAATCCGTTTCATTTGTTAACAAAGAACCACACATCTATTCCTTCTTTTCAATCAATGGATATAACATATTGTTTTAAGAGCATCTGTCAAAAGGACCGACCTACCTATGGTTGAGATAATAGAAATTGCAATTTCTTCTTCAAGAAAATAAACCATCCTGACGAAAACTGTCCCTCATTGTCAGCCTAGGCTTAATTATACCAGGTTTGACATAGACAGTGACCTAAAACAGAACAGCAACGTTAATTATCTTTTTTTATAACGTTTATAATTGTTTGCGAAGAAACCCCCAACATTTTGCTTTCGGGGTAAGATATGAAAGTAGCGATCAGAATTCAATCCGCTATAAACAGTATCTAGTCTAAATGCTATTGCCTTGACAAATTGAACGTGATAGCCGTCTTTCAAATGTACCTTTGATATTCCTCATCATGTCAAAGTTAATAAAATTTGCTAAATCTGGATATTCAGATTGCTTTGCGGCATGAATGCAACATCTTAAATTACCGCTTTCCGTCTCCTGCACAAGGCAACAAATTCGATATGACGTCCGCCGAACTGCGCAGACGGTGTAAGCTTGCAGCGAAGATCGGTACATGGTATCGATTGATCGAAAGTTGATATGTATTGGATCTGTCGATATACGCATTTATGATTTATTGCCTTTATTTGCATTAATTCTTTTCGTTTCAGATCCATTTCTGAAGTCAGACGGCGGACAGGAGTTTGTTTTATTCGTGCTGATCCATACATCTCTGTCGACTTACGCCAGCAACTTGTCTTACATGTATGTCTCCAAAATATAATAATCTTCAATCTTCAAGGAGATCTTTTATGAAATTGGTAAGTACACCTGGGGGATGTTTCACAAAGATCCTAAGTAGAATTTAACTCTAAGTTGGACTTAAACATTATGGAAAGCCATTAGCATCTTTGAAAATATTTGGTAAAAATATTTTTGAAAGGCATAAAATGTTTATTCAAATCATTCATATTTTCTATCATTAAGGAGATTTCATATTCTTGTTGTGGAATTTATAAAATGTCTAAATTACTTGAATTTCTGCTTTTGAGTAGACTTCTATATTTCATTTTAAGGCTCCAATGGCTGTCCATAATTTTTAAGTCAAACTTAGTGTTAAGTTCTACTTAGGATCTTTGTGAAACACCCCCTGTAATAACACATGTATTGAGATTAGAAGTAAAGACAAATAAATGAAAAACCTACCACATACAATTGCTATTACCAATTCAGGCAGTGTAAATAAACGGTCACATCTTTACAAATTTCATCAGGACATCTGAGTTCTTTTATAAAGTCCTAACCTTAATACTTTTCTAAATTCGTGTAAACTTCGCGAGAGGAAATACGAACTTCCGTACGTTTTTATTTTACATCTATAATTATAAGGAATCATAGATCCAATATCACATATGTACTTAAATGTTTATCGCAGAGTTTGCAATGCTTATATCAATTTAAATACTTTGTTGTTGTTGAAGAAAAGTCGTTTAGCTTAATTTTGAGTCATACTGGAGGGCTCCAATTGCTTTGTTTCTATGTATTTAGGAAAAGTTGATTTTGCTAATGTGACGCTTTTGAATCTATCAAATTTCTAATTTTCAAGAGCAATGTTTGAATTAAGTAATTCGAAACACTTAGATTAAAGTCCTAACGTATTCATGTCCATGTGATCAGCCCCATTTGCTTTCCAATTTGCACCGTCTATTGCCCATTAAAGCAGCAGCCATCAAATATGCATTGAGCCAGGGAGAATTGGCTCTTTCTTTTATTCATTTTTTTATTTTGGGGGAAATGGAAACCACCACAAATCACTGAATATTTCAATATTCGTCGCCCGAATCACAAACACTCTCCCCTACCTGACACATATTTGGTATATCAATATTGGAAGAGTGCCGGTTGCAGAAATTTCAAAAAAGGGAGAGAAAAAGGGTGTCATATTCGCTGTCGATTCTTGAGACCCAGAAATATACGGGGGCTATCACATTGAGGTGTGCATTTGAAATTATATGAGCCTGAGCGTGCGCTTTGAGGGAAAACGCTGTTTTTTAGACCCATATCTTTATATTTCAATTACACCATCAAACAGCCATCAGACAGGAATTAAGCGATATCGAATTCCATTAATGGACCTGAAAGTTGAGAGAAGAATAGAAATTCAAAATTCATATCTTTTTTAGTTCCTCGAGAAGGTTTCGGGAGAAAATTTAAGACAAAACGCTTAAGAGACAGAAGAGGTGATAAAATATTAAATTGCGTCTTAATCGTGTCTTTTTACATGCACTTTAATGCACGCTGGAGAGGTAATCACTTCCTGGCAATTTACACGCGACAAATATGCCCTATATCTACTTTTTGACGGTAACAAAATAAAATAAGGCTTGGTTGAAAAAAACAGATTTTGTTTTAGGAAAGAAGGGGTTTGTAGTAGCGGCGTTATGTATTTGTGTATTTATTTTTTGTTCGCGTTTTTCTTTTGGAGGGGGACGGGGAACAGTTGTATAAATGTATCCTACGCTAGATACACTAAAGGTGTCGCTCCACTACTAATGCCTTTTGGTAAGACATTTATCTGCATGTGCCACTTCCCACCCAGGTGGAGTAAATGAGTACCTGGTAGGATTTCATTCTTCGAATGTGTTAGCGCCTGAGGGCAGCTGGGATAAAGCCAGGGTATGTACTAATCAGACGCCCTGAGCATCACCTGGGGATGAATACGTGCGCCAAATAGATGTAAATATTATAAGTGTTATTATCAATACTTTTTATAAGAAACTCCTTGGAAGGTTATTGTCATGAGTGTAAGTCGTGTGACAAAGAGCATCATAAGGAGTAATATTGTTAGAAAATATTCCTTTAAGATCTAACCACTAGCCCTTGCACTGAACCAGTCATACAACATACCCCTTGTCAATTTATACTTCAAGAACGAATTTTAAAGTGGATAAACTCGAGATCACCGGAGGGGGCAAAGGGTTGAGGCGGTTGAGATCGAAAGCTGGGATGGCAGTCTTTCGATTTCCTGTATTAGGGGTTTTCTTCCAGAGCGTTTTTATTTATTTGTCGTTGTTCATGTTGGTGCGCCTCAGTTTGGGTTGAGGATGACGGCATTCCTTCGCCAGATGCGCGGTAGAAGTTGATTCTCTTCCAGCGCTTAAGGCTACGAAAATGAGAATGAACGATCAATGAATTTGGCTGATACTGTGTCGGTGGCAAATCATATCTCAGTCAGGAAGCGGGTAAGGTTGAATGAACGCCGGATACCCAGTTCTTCCAGACGCTTTCCCTGTATAATTATTGTCTCTCGGTCTCTATTCCCCCGTCTCGCTTTCTCCCTCCGTCTGTCTGTCTGTCTCCCTCTTTCTCCTCTCTCTCCCCCTTTCTTTTTCTACCCTCATCTCTATCTCTCTATATCTCTCTCTTCTCTCTCTCTCTCTCTCTCTCTCTCTCTATCCACCTTTCTTCCTCTGCCCTCCTCTCTACCTCTCTCTCTCTATATCTTTATATCTTTTCTCTGTCCCCCGTCTCGCGCTCTCCCTCTGTCCCTCCTTCTCTCTCTCTTTACCTCTCATTCTCTTGTTCTCCCTCTCCCCTATATGTATTCCCCTCCTGCTACTCTTTACTCGCCCTTCCTCTCTGTCTGTCTACCGTCGTTTCTCTCTCTCTCTCTCTCTCTCTCTCTCTCTCTCTTTCACTGTCTCTGACCTAGGTTAAATTTTCATGATAAATTCAATATATCTGGTAGGCATTTGTTTTGAATTTTCACACATATCCCGAAAAACAGTCAGGCAAATGTTACAAAATGTGTGCAGTTAAAGCTTTTATCTATCGCGACGTAGCCAGATCTCATCTGAAAATGTATATCACAGAAAGAAGAATCGTTGTGTTTGTTTTTGTTTTTGTTTTGTTTTTGTGGTTGTTGTTGCTATTTTCATTTTAGTAAAATTATATCACTAACAGAATCATAAATAATAAACATTCACTTCAACCACTTATCATAACAAAGTAAATGAGCAAAGAAACTTATTTTTTTTAAGTAACTTTCAAACTAAAAAGTTGTGGTTTCCGGTCAAAGGAAATGATAGAAATTTGATAGCATGTCAATTCTTCATCTAGGTCTATAGCCTTCGCAGGTATTAAACAATGGCTTACAAAGATTATCAAGCATTTTTAAAGGACAAAAGAAAGAACTTTCAAAGTAATTCGCTTTCTGACGAAAAAGGGAAAACCCCTTGTACCTCTAGCATGCTTTCGGGCAGATGTTCTATCCTCACTTTGACAACTGTTGACAGTGAGTGATGCATGTAGCTATGATGACGAAAGTGTGATTGAAATAAATCGCCTGCATCGTGGTTATGTGATATGGTCCGGATGAATCGTTTTATCATGCGGTTACCCGTAATGAAGAACGGCAACGTTGAATTTTTCATAGCTCAACAGGAACAAAATGTAAAGTTGAATTTCTAGAGGCATTTACAAAATCAGATTTTGACAACAGCCGTGGCATGTTCTTTCCTTTTTTTTTGCAATGTGGATAAATTGTTCTTAAGTCTTGAGAGGTATTATGGAGACTTGTTGTCGTTATTCTTCATAGAATATTGAACTGAATGCTGTTTCCACCACCATGAATACAATTGCATTCCGTTGTCCTAAACAATGTAATACATACAGTTATGTTTACTATTTTCAACAAAAAACAAACAAATAAACAATAAATACAGATACAAATGCATTACAATAAATGAATATTGTTTTTGTATTGCAGTGATAGGACCATGATGCGCGTGTTGTATTGGTATTTTTGAGAGATTTTTGCGGGGGAGGGAAATGTTTTTAAGTGAGAAACGATTTGCGGCAGCGTCTCAAAATCTTTCTTTTCTATGGTAATCTTTCCCTTTGATCTATTATTTATGGGTTTTCAGGGAGCTCTTTGTCTTCAGTTTACATGAATGATGAATTTGAAAGCACCATGTATCGACGCCTCCCAGGATGTTTGGTAGCAGGAGTGCAATTAATAACGGTATAGAATTTCGCAAGTTGCAGCTGCATGTTCCCGTACAAATAAATACATTCTGCTCCTTAATTCGAATTAAATTGAAGATATCTGATTTGATGTTAGTATTTAAACTACATAAAACTAATTAATATATAAATATTTATTTATCTTAACAAAATCATCATTAAGATCAAAATAGTGATACGGGGTGTCGGTATGTGGAGATGTGGAAGGAAATATTATTACATCTAATATTCTTCTATTTGAGGTATGAAATAAACATAATCCAAATTGGTTATCCAAATAGTATTAACAATTATTTTTCTCGTGGTCAACAGGAAAAAATATTCCCAATCAATAGCTAAAAATAGTTGTTGTTTTTCTGTTAATACAATGACTAATGGAAATGCTTTC